>NW_028255562.1:0-61000 GCF_964263255.1 Lissotriton vulgaris
TCATTCCTCAGCCTTCTCCATGCCTCGATCAATATATATGGTAAGTCAAAATCTCAATTAATCATTTTGCCATTAATAAAAAGTTCATAGCATCTGATAGCTCTCTGTGCCTTTTAGTGGGGTCTTCCGCATAAATATAATCTTCCAAGACGGTAGCAATATGGATGATGCAATGGCCATCATGATAGTTTATCAAAGACTTTGTCTGCCTAAGTGTCTGAGAAAATCTTCTTTAGATACTTGTGCAGGCAATATGTCCTGTGAGTTAATTACCATCCTTCAGGCTGGAATGAGCTGTCTTAGGTTAGAGCAAATGACTTACATTCAGATGGAGGGAAGCTATTTAACCTGTTTCCCTGCTCTCTGTGAGTGGGACTCTGATACTCCAGATGGACTGCTATTTAGAAACTGTGTTCTTCTAACTCTAGTCCTCTTTGAATAGGAGCCCACTACTTTCAATGGCACACTGTACTTCCCCCTACAACTCCTACTTGCTGTGCAGTCATATTCCCAGATAATTACCTGGTGTGTAATTGGTGACGTCTGGTCCTCCAGTGTAATCGTCACCCAGGGCGATTGGTCAAGTGGTGCCATTACATCACAAAGCTACAGCAGAATGTCATCTGACATGAGGGCTAATCAGTTGCTTCTTCTAACTCTAGCCCTCTTTATATAGGAGCCCAATACTTTCAATGGCGCACTGTACTTCCCCCTTACACCTCCTACTTGCTGTGCAGTCATATTCACAGATAGTTACCTAGTTTGTAATTGCTGATGTCTGGTCCTCCGGTGTAATCGTCACCCAGGGCGATTGGTCAAGTGGTGCCATTACATCACAAAGCTACAGCAGGGTGTCATCTGACATGAGGGTAATCAGTTGCCTAGTACGCAATAGGATACTTATATCAAGGTATAGAAAATGGAGCAATGTGGACAGAATGCCCAGCTGAAGACTAAGGTGGTGAGATGAAAGGACCTAGGACAATATTTGAGACTTATACATTTGTTTGAAGGAGTGGTTGATCTTACCATTCTGGAGTTCTCTATAGGTTAAGTGATAGGGATGCGCTAAAATGAAGATGTTAGAATCTGTTGTTTTTATTATTCCCACGAACCGTAGCATAAACCTTCCTCCCTTAACGTATCAGATCACTGAATTGCTATGGTGTACCATAACCTGAAATATTTCCTGTGAGAAGGGTACTCTATCTCTTGGCTGCCAAAGAGAGCTTTCTATCTAAGTCCTCATATAGGTGATAGGGTTGTGTAGAGAGTACCAGCAAATGAGGCAGAGGATTGAAAGAAGTCTGCTAGGTTGAAATCTAAATTAAGATTATAATTTTTAGTGAGTTTTGGATTTTCACAATATGAGACATGCCATAGTGCTAATTGACCCTTTATAAAAATCATCTTTTGGTAGTGTTGCATTTGGTTTTGAAATATTCAAGTTCTAAAAAAAGACTAACAGTGGACTTTTCCATCTGCAGATTATACTGAAAGGCCAGCAGAGGCAGTGTTGCAGAGGAATATTTCCCTGCTTGCTGAGACGGAAAAAAAAAGAAAGCTCATTCCTCAGCCTTCTCCATGCCTCGATCAATATATATGGTAAGTCAAAATCTCAATTAATCATTTTGCCATTAATAAAAAGTTCATAGCATCTGATAGCTCTCTGTGCCTTTTAGTGGGGTCTTCCGCATAAATATAATCTTCCAAGACGGTAGCAATATGGATGATGCAATGGCCATCATGATAGTTTATCAAAGACTTTGTCTGCCTAAGTGTCTGAGAAAATCTTCTTTAGATACTTGTGCAGGCAATATGTCCTGTGAGTTAATTACCATCCTTCAGGCTGGAATGAGCTGTCTTAGGTTAGAGCAAATGACTTACATTCAGATGGAGGGAAGCTATTTAACCTGTTTCCCTGCTCTCTGTGAGTGGGACTCTGATACTCCAGATGGACTGCTATTTAGAAACTGTGTTCTTCTAACTCTAGTCCTCTTTGAATAGGAGCCCACTACTTTCAATGGCACACTGTACTTCCCCCTACAACTCCTACTTGCTGTGCAGTCATATTCCCAGATAATTACCTGGTGTGTAATTGGTGACGTCTGGTCCTCCGGTGTAATCGTCACCCAGGGCGATTGGTCAAGTGGTGCCATTACATCACAAAGCTACAGCAGAATGTCATCTGACATGAGGGCTAATCAGTTGCTTCTTCTAACTCCAGCCCTCTTTAAATAGGAGCCCAATACTTTCAATGGCGCACTGTACTTCCCCCTTACACCTCCTACTTGCTGTGCAGTCATATTCACAGATAGTTACCTAGTTTGTAATTGCTGATGTCTGGTCCTCCGGTGTAATCGTCACCCAGGGCGATTGGTCAAGTGGTGCCATTACATCACAAAGCTACAGCAGGGTGTCATCTGACATGAGGGCCAATCAGTTGCCTAGTACGCAATAGGATACTTATATCAAGGTATAGAAAATGGAGCAATGTGGACAGAATGCCCAGCTGAAGACTAAGGTGGTGAGATGAAAGGACCTAGGACAATATTTGAGACTTATACATTTGTTTGAAGGAGTGGTTGATCTTACCATTCTGGAGTTCTCTATAGGTTAAGTGATAGGGATGCGCTAAAATGAAGATGTTAGAATCTGTTGTTTTTATTATTCCCACGAACCGTAGCATAAACCTTCCTCCCTTAACGTATCAGATCACTGAATTGCTATGTTGTACCATAACCTGAAATATTTCCTGTGAGAAGGGTACTCTATCTCTTGGCTGCCAAAGAGAGCTTTCTATCTAAGTCCTCATATAGGTGATAGGGTTGTGTAGAGAGTACCAGCAAATGAGGCAGAGGATTGAAAGAAGTCTGCTAGGTTGAAATCTAAATTAAGATTATAATTTTTAGTGAGTTTTGGATTTTCACAATATGAGACATGCCATAGTGCTAATTGACCCTTTATAAAAATCATCTTTTGGTAGTGTTGCATTTGGTTTTGAAATATTCAAGTTCTAAAAAAAGACTAACAGTGGACTTTTCCATCTGCAGATTATACTGAATGGCCAGCAGAGGCAGTGTTGCAGAGGAATATTTCTCTGCTTGCTGAGACGGAAAAAAAAGAAAGCTCATTCCTCAGCCTTCTCCATGCCTCGATCAATATATATGGTAAGTCAAAATCTCAATTAATCATTTTGCCATTAATAAAAAGTTCATAGCATCTGATAGCTCTCTGTGCCTTTTAGTGGGGTCTTCCGCATAAATAAAATCTTCCAAGACGGTAGCAATATGGATGATGCAATGGCCATCATGATAGTTTATCAAAGACTTTGTCTGCCTAAGTGTCTGAGAAAATCTTCTTTAGATACTTGTGCAGGCAATATGTCCTGTGAGTTAATTACCATCCTTCAGGCTGGAATGAGCTGTCTTAGGTTAGAGCAAATGACTTACATTCAGATGGAGGGAAGCTATTTAACCTGTTTCCCTGCTCTCTGTGAGTAGGACTCTGATACTCCAGATGGACTGCTATTTAGAAACTGTGTTCTTCTAACTCTAGTCCTCTTTGAATAGGAGCCCACTACTTTCAATGGCGCACTGTACTTCCCCCTACAACTCCTACTTGCTGTGCAGTCATATTCCCAGATAATTACCTGGTGTGTAATTGGTGACGTCTGGTCCTCCAGTGTAATCGTCACCCAGGGCGATTGGTCAAGTGGTGCCATTACATCACAAAGCTACAGCAGAATGTCATCTGACATGAGGGCTAATCAGTTGCTTCTTCTAACTCTAGCCCTCTTTATATAGGAGCCCAATACTTTCAATGGCGCACTGTACTTCCCCCTTACACCTCCTACTTGCTGTGCAGTCATATTCACAGATAGTTACCTAGTTTGTAATTGCTGATGTCTGGTCCTCCGGTGTAATCGTCACCCAGGGCGATTGGTCAAGTGGTGCCATTACATCACAAAGCTACAGCAGGGTGTCATCTGACATGAGGGTAATCAGTTGCCTAGTACGCAATAGGATACTTATATCAAGGTATAGAAAATGGAGCAATGTGGACAGAATGCCCAGCTGAAGACTAAGGTGGTGAGATGAAAGGACCTAGGACAATATTTGAGACTTATACATTTGTTTGAAGGAGTGGTTGATCTTACCATTCTGGAGTTCTCTATAGGTTAAGTGATAGGGATGCGCTAAAATGAAGATGTTAGAATCTGTTGTTTTTATTATTCCCACGAACCGTAGCATAAACCTTCCTCCCTTAACGTATCAGATCACTGAATTGCTATGGTGTACCATAACCTGAAATATTTCCTGTGAGAAGGGTACTCTATCTCTTGGCTGCCAAAGAGAGCTTTCTATCTAAGTCCTCATATAGGTGATAGGGTTGTGTAGAGAGTACCAGCAAATGAGGCAGAGGATTGAAAGAAGTCTGCTAGGTTGAAATCTAAATTAAGATTATAATTTTTAGTGAGTTTTGGATTTTCACAATATGAGACATGCCATAGTGCTAATTGACCCTTTATAAAAATCATCTTTTGGTAGTGTTGCATTTGGTTTTGAAATATTCAAGTTCTAAAAAAAGACTAACAGTGGACTTTTCCATCTGCAGATTATACTGAAAGGCCAGCAGAGGCAGTGTTGCAGAGGAATATTTCTCTGCTTGCTGAGACGGAAAAAAAAAGAAAGCTCATTCCTCAGCCTTCTCCATGCCTCGATCAATATATATGGTAAGTCAAAATCTCAATTAATCATTTTGCCATTAATAAAAAGTTCATAGCATCTGATAGCTCTCTGTGCCTTTTAGTGGGGTCTTCTGCATAAATATAATCTTCCAAGACGGTAGCAATATGGATGATGCAATGGCCATCATGATAGTTTATCAAAGACTTTGTCTGCCTAAGTGTCTGAGAAAATCTTCTTTAGATACTTGTGCAGGCAATATGTCCTGTGAGTTAATTACCATCCTTCAGGCTGGAATGAGCTGTCTTAGGTTAGAGCAAATGACTTACATTCAGATGGAGGGAAGCTATTTAACCTGTTTCCCTGCTCTCTGGGAGTGGGACTCTGATACTCCAGATGGACTGCTATTTAGAAACTGTGTTCTTCTAACTCTAGTCCTCTTTGAATAGGAGCCCACTACTTTCAATGGCGCACTGTACTTCCCCCTACAACTCCTACTTGCTGTGCAGTCATATTCCCAGATAATTACCTGGTGTGTAATTGGTGACGTCTGGTCCTCCAGTGTAATCGTCACCCAGGGCGATTGGTCAAGTGGTGCCATTACATCACAAAGCTACAGCAGAATGTCATCTGACATGAGGGCTAATCAGTTGCTTCTTCTAACTCTAGCCCTCTTTATATAGGAGCCGAATACTTTCAATGGCGCACTGTACTTCCCCCTTACACCTCCTACTTGCTGTGCAGTCATATTCACAGATAGTTACCTAGTTTGTAATTGCTGATGTCTGGTCCTCCGGTGTAATCGTCACCCAGGGCGATTGGTCAAGTGGTGCCATTACATCACAAAGCTACAGCAGGGTGTCATCTGACATGAGGGTAATCAGTTGCCTAGTACGCAATAGGATACTTATATCAAGGTATAGAAAATGGAGCAATGTGGACAGAATGCCCAGCTGAAGACTAAGGTGGTGAGATGAAAGGACCTAGGACAATATTTGAGACTTATACATTTGTTTGAAGGAGTGGTTGATCTTACCATTCTGGAGTTCTCTATAGGTTAAGTGATAGGGATGCGCTAAAATGAAGATGTTAGAATCTGTTGTTTTTATTATTCCCACGAACCGTAGCATAAACCTTCCTCCCTTAACGTATCAGATCACTGAATTGCTATGGTGTACCATAACCTGAAATATTTCCTGTGAGAAGGGTACTCTATCTCTTGGCTGCCAAAGAGAGCTTTCTATCTAAGTCCTCATATAGGTGATAGGGTTGTGTAGAGAGTACCAGCAAATGAGGCAGAGGATTGAAAGAAGTCTGCTAGGTTGAAATCTAAATTAAGATTATAATTTTTAGTGAGTTTTGGATTTTCACAATATGAGACATGCCATAGTGCTAATTGACCCTTTATAAAAATCATCTTTTGGTAGTGTTGCATTTGGTTTTGAAATATTCAAGTTCTAAAAAAAGACTAACAGTGGACTTTTCCATCTGCAGATTATACTGAATGGCCAGCGGAGGCAGTGTTGCAGAGGAATATTTCCCTGCTTGCTGAGACGGAAAAAAAAAGAAAGCTCATTCCTCAGCCTTCTCCATGCCTCGATCAATATATATGGTAAGTCAAAATCTCAATTAATCATTTTGCCATTAATAAAAAGTTCATAGCATCTGATAGCTCTCTGTGCCTTTTAGTGGGGTCTTCCGCATAAATATAATCTTCCAAGACGGTAGCAATATGGATGACGCAATGGCCATCATGATAGTTTATCAAAGACTTTGTCTGCCTAAGTGTCTGAGAAAATCTTCTTTAGATACTTGTGCAGGCAATATGTCCTGTGAGTTAATTACCATCCTTCAGGCTGGAATGAGCTGTCTTAGGTTAGAGCAAATGACTTACATTCAGATGGAGGGAAGGTATTTAACCTGTTTCCCTGCTCTCTGTGAGTGGGACTCTGATACTCCAGATGGACTGCTATTTAGAAACTGTGTTCTTCTAACTCTAGTCCTCTTTGAATAGGAGCCCACTACTTTCAATGGCGCACTGTACTTCCCCCTACAACTCCTACTTGCTGTGCAGTCATATTCCCAGATAATTACCTGGTGTGTAATTGGTGACGTCTGGTCCTCCAGTGTAATCGTCACCCAGGGCGATTGGTCAAGTGGTGCCATTACATCACAAAGCTACAGCAGAATGTCATCTGACATGAGGGCTAATCAGTTGCTTCTTCTAACTCTAGCCCTCTTTATATAGGAGCCCAATACTTTCAATGGCGCACTGTACTTCCCCCTTACACCTCCTACTTGCTGTGCAGTCATATTCACAGATAGTTACCTAGTTTGTAATTGCTGATGTCTGGTCCTCCGGTGTAATCGTCACCCAGGGCGATTGGTCAAGTGGTGCCATTACATCACAAAGCTACAGCAGGGTGTCATCTGACATGAGGGTAATCAGTTGCCTAGTACGCAATAGGATACTTATATCAAGGTATAGAAAATGGAGCAATGTGGACAGAATGCCCAGCTGAAGACTAAGGTGGTGAGATGAAAGGACCTAGGACAATATTTGAGACTTATACATTTGTTTGAAGGAGTGGTTGATCTTACCATTCTGGAGTTCTCTATAGGTTAAGTGATAGGGATGCGCTAAAATGAAGATGTTAGAATCTGTTGTTTTTATTATTCCCACGAACCGTAGCATAAACCTTCCTCCCTTAACGTATCAGATCACTGAATTGCTATGGTGTACCATAACCTGAAATATTTCCTGTGAGAAGGGTACTCTATCTCTTGGCTGCCAAAGAGAGCTTTCTATCTAAGTCCTCATATAGGTGATAGGGTTGTGTAGAGAGTACCAGCAAATGAGGCAGAGGATTGAAAGAAGTCTGCTAGGTTGAAATCTAAATTAAGATTATAATTTTTAGTGAGTTTTGGATTTTCACAATATGAGACATGCCATAGTGCTAATTGACCCTTTATAAAAATCATCTTTTGGTAGTGTTGCATTTGGTTTTGAAATATTCAAGTTCTAAAAAAAGACTAACAGTGGACTTTTCCATCTGCAGATTATACTGAAAGGCCAGCAGAGGCAGTGTTGCAGAGGAATATTTCTCTGCTTGCTGAGACGGAAAAAAAAAGAAAGCTCATTCCTCAGCCTTCTCCATGCCTCGATCAATATATATGGTAAGTCAAAATCTCAATTAATCATTTTGCCATTAATAAAAAGTTCATAGCATCTGATAGCTCTCTGTGCCTTTTAGTGGGGTCTTCTGCATAAATATAATCTTCCAAGACGGTAGCAATATGGATGATGCAATGGCCATCATGATAGTTTATCAAAGACTTTGTCTGCCTAAGTGTCTGAGAAAATCTTCTTTAGATACTTGTGCAGGCAATATGTCCTGTGAGTTAATTACCATCCTTCAGGCTGGAATGAGCTGTCTTAGGTTAGAGCAAATGACTTACATTCAGATGGAGGGAAGGTATTTAACCTGTTTCCCTGCTCTCTGTGAGTGGGACTCTGATACTCCAGATGGACTGCTATTTAGAAACTGTGTTCTTCTAACTCTAGTCCTCTTTGAATAGGAGCCCACTACTTTCAATGGCGCACTGTACTTCCCCCTACAACTCCTACTTGCTGTGCAGTCATATTCCCAGATAATTACCTGGTGTGTAATTGGTGACGTCTGGTCCTCCAGTGTAATCGTCACCCAGGGCGATTGGTCAAGTGGTGCCATTACATCACAAAGCTACAGCAGAATGTCATCTGACATGAGGGCTAATCAGTTGCTTCTTCTAACTCTAGCCCTCTTTAAATAGGAGCCCAATACTTTCAATGGCGCACTGTACTTCCCCCTTACACCTCCTACTTGCTGTGCAGTCATATTCACAGATAGTTACCTAGTTTGTAATTGCTGATGTCTGGTCCTCCGGTGTAATCGTCACCCAGGACGATTGGTCAAGTGGTGCCATTACATCACAAAGCTACAGCAGGGTGTCATCTGACATGAGGGCCAATCAGTTGCCTAGTACGCAATAGGATACTTATATCAAGGTATAGAAAATGGAGCAATGTGGACAGAATGCCCAGCTGAAGACTAAGGTGGTGAGATGAAAGGACCTAGGACAATATTTGAGACTTATACATTTGTTTGAAGGAGTGGTTGATCTTACCATTCTGGAGTTCTCTATAGGTTAAGTGATAGGGATGCGCTAAAATGAAGATGTTAGAATCTGTTGTTTTTATTATTCCCACGAACCGTAGCATAAACCTTCCTCCCTTAACGTATCAGATCACTGAATTGCTATGGTGTACCATAACCTGAAATATTTCCTGTGAGAAGGGTACTCTATCTCTTGGCTGCCAAAGAGAGCTTTCTATCGAAGTCCTCATATAGGTGATAGGGTTGTGTAGACAGTACCAGCAAATGAGGCAGAGGATTGAAAGAAGTCTGCTAGGTTGAAATCTAAATTAAGATTATAATTTTTAGTGAGTTTTGGATTTTCACAATATGAGACATGCCATAGTGCTAATTGACCCTTTATAAAAATCATCTTTTGGTAGTGTTGCATTTGGTTTTGAAATATTCAAGTTCTAAAAAAAGACTAACAGTGGACTTTTCCATCTGCAGATTATACTGAATGGCCAGCGGAGGCAGTGTTGCAGAGGAATATTTCCCTGCTTGCTGAGACGGAAAAAAAAAGAAAGCTCATTCCTCAGCCTTCTCCATGCCTCGATCAATATATATGGTAAGTCAAAATCTCAATTAATCATTTTGCCATTAATAAAAAGTTCATAGCATCTGATAGCTCTCTGTGCCTTTTAGTGGGGTCTTCCGCATAAATATAATCTTCCAAGACGGTAGCAATATGGATGACGCAATGGCCATCATGATAGTTTATCAAAGACTTTGTCTGCCTAAGTGTCTGAGAAAATCTTCTTTAGATACTTGTGCAGGCAATATGTCCTGTGAGTTAATTACCATCCTTCAGGCTGGAATGAGCTGTCTTAGGTTAGAGCAAATGACTTACATTCAGATGGAGGGAAGGTATTTAACCTGTTTCCCTGCTCTCTGTGAGTGGGACTCTGATACTCCAGATGGACTGCTATTTAGAAACTGTGTTCTTCTAACTCTAGTCCTCTTTGAATAGGAGCCCACTACTTTCAATGGCGCACTGTACTTCCCCCTACAACTCCTACTTGCTGTGCAGTCATATTCCCAGATAATTACCTGGTGTGTAATTGGTGACGTCTGGTCCTCCAGTGTAATCGTCACCCAGGGCGATTGGTCAAGTGGTGCCATTACATCACAAAGCTACAGCAGAATGTCATCTGACATGAGGGCTAATCAGTTGCTTCTTCTAACTCTAGCCCTCTTTAAATAGGAGCCCAATACTTTCAATGGCGCTCTGTACTTCCCCCTTACACCTCCTACTTGCTGTGCAGTCATATTCACAGATAGTTACCTAGTTTGTAATTGCTGATGTCTGGTCCTCCGGTGTAATCGTCACCCAGGGCGATTGGTCAAGTGGTGCCATTACATCACAAAGCTACAGCAGGGTGTCATCTGACATGAGGGCCAATCAGTTGCCTAGTACGCAATAGGATACTTATATCAAGGTATAGAAAATGGAGCAATGTGGACAGAATGCCCAGCTGAAGACTAAGGTGGTGAGATGAAAGGACCTAGGACAATATTTGAGACTTATACATTTGTTTGAAGGAGTGGTTGATCTTACCATTCTGGAGTTCTCTATAGGTTAAGTGATAGGGATGCGCTAAAATGAAGATGTTAGAATCTGTTGTTTTTATTATTCCCACGAACCGTAGCATAAACCTTCCTCCCTTAACGTATCAGATCACTGAATTGCTATGGTGTACCATAACCTGAAATATTTCCTGTGAGAAGGGTACTCTATCTCTTGGCTGCCAAAGAGAGCTTTCTATCGAAGTCCTCATATAGGTGATAGGGTTGTGTAGACAGTACCAGCAAATGAGGCAGAGGATTGAAAGAAGTCTGCTAGGTTGAAATCTAAATTAAGATTATAATTTTTAGTGAGTTTTGGATTTTCACAATATGAGACATGCCATAGTGCTAATTGACCCTTTATAAAAATCATCTTTTGGTAGTGTTGCATTTGGTTTTGAAATATTCAAGTTCTAAAAAAAGACTAACAGTGGACTTTTCCATCTGCAGATTATACTGAATGGCCAGCGGAGGCAGTGTTGCAGAGGAATATTTCCCTGCTTGCTGAGACGGAAAAAAAAAGAAAGCTCATTCCTCAGCCTTCTCCATGCCTCGATCAATATATATGGTAAGTCAAAATCTCAATTAATCATTTTGCCATTAATAAAAAGTTCATAGCATCTGATAGCTCTCTGTGCCTTTTAGTGGGGTCTTCCGCATAAATATAATCTTCCAAGACGGTAGCAATATGGATGATGCAATGGCCATCATGATAGTTTATCAAAGACTTTGTCTGCCTAAGTGTCTGAGAAAATCTTCTTTAGATACTTGTGCAGGCAATATGTCCTGTGAGTTAATTACCATCCTTCAGGCTGGAATGAGCTGTCTTAGGTTAGAGCAAATGACTTACATTCAGATGGAGGGAAGCTATTTAACCTGTTTCCCTGCTCTCTGTGAGTGGGACTCTGATACTCCAGATGGACTGCTATTTAGAAACTGTGTTCTTCTAACTCTAGTCCTCTTTGAATAGGAGCCCACTACTTTCAATGGCACACTGTACTTCCCCCTACAACTCCTACTTGCTGTGCAGTCATATTCCCAGATAATTACCTGGTGTGTAATTGGTGACGTCTGGTCCTCCAGTGTAATCGTCACCCAGGGCGATTGGTCAAGTGGTGCCATTACATCACAAAGCTACAGCAGAATGTCATCTGACATGAGGGCTAATCAGTTGCTTCTTCTAACTCTAGCCCTCTTTATATAGGAGCCCAATACTTTCAATGGCGCACTGTACTTCCCCCTTACACCTCCTACTTGCTGTGCAGTCATATTCACAGATAGTTACCTAGTTTGTAATTGCTGATGTCTGGTCCTCCGGTGTAATCGTCACCCAGGGCGATTGGTCAAGTGGTGCCATTACATCACAAAGCTACAGCAGGGTGTCATCTGACATGAGGGTAATCAGTTGCCTAGTACGCAATAGGATACTTATATCAAGGTATAGAAAATGGAGCAATGTGGACAGAATGCCCAGCTGAAGACTAAGGTGGTGAGATGAAAGGACCTAGGACAATATTTGAGACTTATACATTTGTTTGAAGGAGTGGTTGATCTTACCATTCTGGAGTTCTCTATAGGTTAAGTGATAGGGATGCGCTAAAATGAAGATGTTAGAATCTGTTGTTTTTATTATTCCCACGAACCGTAGCATAAACCTTCCTCCCTTAACGTATCAGATCACTGAATTGCTATGGTGTACCATAACCTGAAATATTTCCTGTGAGAAGGGTACTCTATCTCTTGGCTGCCAAAGAGAGCTTTCTATCTAAGTCCTCATATAGGTGATAGGGTTGTGTAGAGAGTACCAGCAAATGAGGCAGAGGATTGAAAGAAGTCTGCTAGGTTGAAATCTAAATTAAGATTATAATTTTTAGTGAGTTTTGGATTTTCACAATATGAGACATGCCATAGTGCTAATTGACCCTTTATAAAAATCATCTTTTGGTAGTGTTGCATTTGGTTTTGAAATATTCAAGTTCTAAAAAAAGACTAACAGTGGACTTTTCCATCTGCAGATTATACTGAAAGGCCAGCAGAGGCAGTGTTGCAGAGGAATATTTCCCTGCTTGCTGAGACGGAAAAAAAAAGAAAGCTCATTCCTCAGCCTTCTCCATGCCTCGATCAATATATATGGTAAGTCAAAATCTCAATTAATCATTTTGCCATTAATAAAAAGTTCATAGCATCTGATAGCTCTCTGTGCCTTTTAGTGGGGTCTTCCGCATAAATATAATCTTCCAAGACGGTAGCAATATGGATGATGCAATGGCCATCATGATAGTTTATCAAAGACTTTGTCTGCCTAAGTGTCTGAGAAAATCTTCTTTAGATACTTGTGCAGGCAATATGTCCTGTGAGTTAATTACCATCCTTCAGGCTGGAATGAGCTGTCTTAGGTTAGAGCAAATGACTTACATTCAGATGGAGGGAAGCTATTTAACCTGTTTCCCTGCTCTCTGTGAGTGGGACTCTGATACTCCAGATGGACTGCTATTTAGAAACTGTGTTCTTCTAACTCTAGTCCTCTTTGAATAGGAGCCCACTACTTTCAATGGCACACTGTACTTCCCCCTACAACTCCTACTTGCTGTGCAGTCATATTCCCAGATAATTACCTGGTGTGTAATTGGTGACGTCTGGTCCTCCGGTGTAATCGTCACCCAGGGCGATTGGTCAAGTGGTGCCATTACATCACAAAGCTACAGCAGAATGTCATCTGACATGAGGGCTAATCAGTTGCTTCTTCTAACTCCAGCCCTCTTTAAATAGGAGCCCAATACTTTCAATGGCGCACTGTACTTCCCCCTTACACCTCCTACTTGCTGTGCAGTCATATTCACAGATAGTTACCTAGTTTGTAATTGCTGATGTCTGGTCCTCCGGTGTAATCGTCACCCAGGGCGATTGGTCAAGTGGTGCCATTACATCACAAAGCTACAGCAGGGTGTCATCTGACATGAGGGCCAATCAGTTGCCTAGTACGCAATAGGATACTTATATCAAGGTATAGAAAATGGAGCAATGTGGACAGAATGCCCAGCTGAAGACTAAGGTGGTGAGATGAAAGGACCTAGGACAATATTTGAGACTTATACATTTGTTTGAAGGAGTGGTTGATCTTACCATTCTGGAGTTCTCTATAGGTTAAGTGATAGGGATGCGCTAAAATGAAGATGTTAGAATCTGTTGTTTTTATTATTCCCACGAACCGTAGCATAAACCTTCCTCCCTTAACGTATCAGATCACTGAATTGCTATGTTGTACCATAACCTGAAATATTTCCTGTGAGAAGGGTACTCTATCTCTTGGCTGCCAAAGAGAGCTTTCTATCTAAGTCCTCATATAGGTGATAGGGTTGTGTAGAGAGTACCAGCAAATGAGGCAGAGGATTGAAAGAAGTCTGCTAGGTTGAAATCTAAATTAAGATTATAATTTTTAGTGAGTTTTGGATTTTCACAATATGAGACATGCCATAGTGCTAATTGACCCTTTATAAAAATCATCTTTTGGTAGTGTTGCATTTGGTTTTGAAATATTCAAGTTCTAAAAAAAGACTAACAGTGGACTTTTCCATCTGCAGATTATACTGAATGGCCAGCGGAGGCAGTGTTGCAGAGGAATATTTCCCTGCTTGCTGAGACGGAAAAAAAAAGAAAGCTCATTCCTCAGCCTTCTCCATGCCTCGATCAATATATATGGTAAGTCAAAATCTCAATTAATCATTTTGCCATTAATAAAAAGTTCATAGCATCTGATAGCTCTCTGTGCCTTTTAGTGGGGTCTTCCGCATAAATATAATCTTCCAAGACGGTAGCAATATGGATGACGCAATGGCCATCATGATAGTTTATCAAAGACTTTGTCTGCCTAAGTGTCTGAGAAAATCTTCTTTAGATACTTGTGCAGGCAATATGTCCTGTGAGTTAATTACCATCCTTCAGGCTGGAATGAGCTGTCTTAGGTTAGAGCAAATGACTTACATTCAGATGGAGGGAAGGTATTTAACCTGTTTCCCTGCTCTCTGTGAGTGGGACTCTGATACTCCAGATGGACTGCTATTTAGAAACTGTGTTCTTCTAACTCTAGTCCTCTTTGAATAGGAGCCCACTACTTTCAATGGCGCACTGTACTTCCCCCTACAACTCCTACTTGCTGTGCAGTCATATTCCCAGATAATTACCTGGTGTGTAATTGGTGACGTCTGGTCCTCCAGTGTAATCGTCACCCAGGGCGATTGGTCAAGTGGTGCCATTACATCACAAAGCTACAGCAGAATGTCATCTGACATGAGGGCTAATCAGTTGCTTCTTCTAACTCTAGCCCTCTTTATATAGGAGCCCAATACTTTCAATGGCGCACTGTACTTCCCCCTTACACCTCCTACTTGCTGTGCAGTCATATTCACAGATAGTTACCTAGTTTGTAATTGCTGATGTCTGGTCCTCCGGTGTAATCGTCACCCAGGGCGATTGGTCAAGTGGTGCCATTACATCACAAAGCTACAGCAGGGTGTCATCTGACATGAGGGTAATCAGTTGCCTAGTACGCAATAGGATACTTATATCAAGGTATAGAAAATGGAGCAATGTGGACAGAATGCCCAGCTGAAGACTAAGGTGGTGAGATGAAAGGACCTAGGACAATATTTGAGACTTATACATTTGTTTGAAGGAGTGGTTGATCTTACCATTCTGGAGTTCTCTATAGGTTAAGTGATAGGGATGCGCTAAAATGAAGATGTTAGAATCTGTTGTTTTTATTATTCCCACGAACCGTAGCATAAACCTTCCTCCCTTAACGTATCAGATCACTGAATTGCTATGGTGTACCATAACCTGAAATATTTCCTGTGAGAAGGGTACTCTATCTCTTGGCTGCCAAAGAGAGCTTTCTATCTAAGTCCTCATATAGGTGATAGGGTTGTGTAGAGAGTACCAGCAAATGAGGCAGAGGATTGAAAGAAGTCTGCTAGGTTGAAATCTAAATTAAGATTATAATTTTTAGTGAGTTTTGGATTTTCACAATATGAGACATGCCATAGTGCTAATTGACCCTTTATAAAAATCATCTTTTGGTAGTGTTGCATTTGGTTTTGAAATATTCAAGTTCTAAAAAAAGACTAACAGTGGACTTTTCCATCTGCAGATTATACTGAAAGGCCAGCAGAGGCAGTGTTGCAGAGGAATATTTCCCTGCTTGCTGAGACGGAAAAAAAAAGAAAGCTCATTCCTCAGCCTTCTCCATGCCTCGATCAATATATATGGTAAGTCAAAATCTCAATTAATCATTTTGCCATTAATAAAAAGTTCATAGCATCTGATAGCTCTCTGTGCCTTTTAGTGGGGTCTTCCGCATAAATATAATCTTCCAAGACGGTAGCAATATGGATGATGCAATGGCCATCATGATAGTTTATCAAAGACTTTGTCTGCCTAAGTGTCTGAGAAAATCTTCTTTAGATACTTGTGCAGGCAATATGTCCTGTGAGTTAATTACCATCCTTCAGGCTGGAATGAGCTGTCTTAGGTTAGAGCAAATGACTTACATTCAGATGGAGGGAAGCTATTTAACCTGTTTCCCTGCTCTCTGTGAGTGGGACTCTGATACTCCAGATGGACTGCTATTTAGAAACTGTGTTCTTCTAACTCTAGTCCTCTTTGAATAGGAGCCCACTACTTTCAATGGCACACTGTACTTCCCCCTACAACTCCTACTTGCTGTGCAGTCATATTCCCAGATAATTACCTGGTGTGTAATTGGTGACGTCTGGTCCTCCAGTGTAATCGTCACCCAGGGCGATTGGTCAAGTGGTGCCATTACATCACAAAGCTACAGCAGAATGTCATCTGACATGAGGGCTAATCAGTTGCTTCTTCTAACTCTAGCCCTCTTTATATAGGAGCCCAATACTTTCAATGGCGCACTGTACTTCCCCCTTACACCTCCTACTTGCTGTGCAGTCATATTCACAGATAGTTACCTAGTTTGTAATTGCTGATGTCTGGTCCTCCGGTGTAATCGTCACCCAGGGCGATTGGTCAAGTGGTGCCATTACATCACAAAGCTACAGCAGGGTGTCATCTGACATGAGGGTAATCAGTTGCCTAGTACGCAATAGGATACTTATATCAAGGTATAGAAAATGGAGCAATGTGGACAGAATGCCCAGCTGAAGACTAAGGTGGTGAGATGAAAGGACCTAGGACAATATTTGAGACTTATACATTTGTTTGAAGGAGTGGTTGATCTTACCATTCTGGAGTTCTCTATAGGTTAAGTGATAGGGATGCGCTAAAATGAAGATGTTAGAATCTGTTGTTTTTATTATTCCCACGAACCGTAGCATAAACCTTCCTCCCTTAACGTATCAGATCACTGAATTGCTATGGTGTACCATAACCTGAAATATTTCCTGTGAGAAGGGTACTCTATCTCTTGGCTGCCAAAGAGAGCTTTCTATCTAAGTCCTCATATAGGTGATAGGGTTGTGTAGAGAGTACCAGCAAATGAGGCAGAGGATTGAAAGAAGTCTGCTAGGTTGAAATCTAAATTAAGATTATAATTTTTAGTGAGTTTTGGATTTTCACAATATGAGACATGCCATAGTGCTAATTGACCCTTTATAAAAATCATCTTTTGGTAGTGTTGCATTTGGTTTTGAAATATTCAAGTTCTAAAAAAAGACTAACAGTGGACTTTTCCATCTGCAGATTATACTGAATGGCCAGCAGAGGCAGTGTTGCAGAGGAATATTTCTCTGCTTGCTGAGACGGAAAAAAAAAGAAAGCTCATTCCTCAGCCTTCTCCATGCCTCGATCAATATATATGGTAAGTCAAAATCTCAATTAATCATTTTGCCATTAATAAAAAGTTCATAGCATCTGATAGCTCTCTGTGCCTTTTAGTGGGGTCTTCTGCATAAATATAATCTTCCAAGACGGTAGCAATATGGATGATGCAATGGCCATCATGATAGTTTATCAAAGACTTTGTCTGCCTAAGTGTCTGAGAAAATCTTCTTTAGATACTTGTGCAGGCAATATGTCCTGTGAGTTAATTACCATCCTTCAGGCTGGAATGAGCTGTCTTAGGTTAGAGCAAATGACTTACATTCAGATGGAGGGAAGGTATTTAACCTGTTTCCCTGCTCTCTGTGAGTGGGACTCTGATACTCCAGATGGACTGCTATTTAGAAACTGTGTTCTTCTAACTCTAGTCCTCTTTGAATAGGAGCCCACTACTTTCAATGGCGCACTGTACTTCCCCCTACAACTCCTACTTGCTGTGCAGTCATATTCCCAGATAATTACCTGGTGTGTAATTGGTGACGTCTGGTCCTCCGGTGTAATCGTCACCCAAGGCGATTGGTCAAGTGGTGCCATTACATCACAAAGCTACAGCAGAATGTCATCTGACATGAGGGCCAATCAGTTGCTTCTTCTAACTCCAGCCCTCTTTAAATAGGAGCCCAATACTTTCAATGGCGCACTGTACTTCCCCCTTACACCTCCTACTTGCTGTGCAGTCATATTCACAGATAGTTACCTAGTTTGTAATTGCTGATGTCTGGTCCTCCGGTGTAATCGTCACCCAGGGCGATTGGTCAAGTGGTGCCATTACATCACAAAGCTACAGCAGGGTGTCATCTGACATGAGGGTAATCAGTTGCCTAGTACGCAATAGGATACTTATATCAAGGTATAGAAAATGGAGCAATGTGGACAGAATGCCCAGCTGAAGACTAAGGTGGTGAGATGAAAGGACCTAGGACAATATTTGAGACTTATACATTTGTTTGAAGGAGTGGTTGATCTTACCATTCTGGAGTTCTCTATAGGTTAAGTGATAGGGATGCGCTAAAATGAAGATGTTAGAATCTGTTGTTTTTATTATTCCCACGAACCGTAGCATAAACCTTCCTCCCTTAACGTATCAGATCACTGAATTGCTATGGTGTACCATAACCTGAAATATTTCCTGTGAGAAGGGTACTCTATCTCTTGGCTGCCAAAGAGAGCTTTCTATCTAAGTCCTCATATAGGTGATAGGGTTGTGTAGAGAGTACCAGCAAATGAGGCAGAGGATTGAAAGAAGTCTGCTAGGTTGAAATCTAAATTAAGATTATAATTTTTAGTGAGTTTTGGATTTTCACAATATGAGACATGCCATAGTGCTAATTGACCCTTTATAAAAATCATCTTTTGGTAGTGTTGCATTTGGTTTTGAAATATTCAAGTTCTAAAAAAAGACTAACAGTGGACTTTTCCATCTGCAGATTATACTGAAAGGCCAGCAGAGGCAGTGTTGCAGAGGAATATTTCCCTGCTTGCTGAGACGGAAAAAAAAAGAAAGCTCATTCCTCAGCCTTCTCCATGCCTCGATCAATATATATGGTAAGTCAAAATCTCAATTAATCATTTTGCCATTAATAAAAAGTTCATAGCATCTGATAGCTCTCTGTGCCTTTTAGTGGGGTCTTCCGCATAAATATAATCTTCCAAGACGGTAGCAATATGGATGATGCAATGGCCATCATGATAGTTTATCAAAGACTTTGTCTGCCTAAGTGTCTGAGAAAATCTTCTTTAGATACTTGTGCAGGCAATATGTCCTGTGAGTTAATTACCATCCTTCAGGCTGGAATGAGCTGTCTTAGGTTAGAGCAAATGACTTACATTCAGATGGAGGGAAGCTATTTAACCTGTTTCCCTGCTCTCTGTGAGTGGGACTCTGATACTCCAGATGGACTGCTATTTAGAAACTGTGTTCTTCTAACTCTAGTCCTCTTTGAATAGGAGCCCACTACTTTCAATGGCACACTGTACTTCCCCCTACAACTCCTACTTGCTGTGCAGTCATATTCCCAGATAATTACCTGGTGTGTAATTGGTGACGTCTGGTCCTCCAGTGTAATCGTCACCCAGGGCGATTGGTCAAGTGGTGCCATTACATCACAAAGCTACAGCAGAATGTCATCTGACATGAGGGCTAATCAGTTGCTTCTTCTAACTCTAGCCCTCTTTATATAGGAGCCCAATACTTTCAATGGCGCACTGTACTTCCCCCTTACACCTCCTACTTGCTGTGCAGTCATATTCACAGATAGTTACCTAGTTTGTAATTGCTGATGTCTGGTCCTCCGGTGTAATCGTCACCCAGGGCGATTGGTCAAGTGGTGCCATTACATCACAAAGCTACAGCAGGGTGTCATCTGACATGAGGGTAATCAGTTGCCTAGTACGCAATAGGATACTTATATCAAGGTATAGAAAATGGAGCAATGTGGACAGAATGCCCAGCTGAAGACTAAGGTGGTGAGATGAAAGGACCTAGGACAATATTTGAGACTTATACATTTGTTTGAAGGAGTGGTTGATCTTACCATTCTGGAGTTCTCTATAGGTTAAGTGATAGGGATGCGCTAAAATGAAGATGTTAGAATCTGTTGTTTTTATTATTCCCACGAACCGTAGCATAAACCTTCCTCCCTTAACGTATCAGATCACTGAATTGCTATGGTGTACCATAACCTGAAATATTTCCTGTGAGAAGGGTACTCTATCTCTTGGCTGCCAAAGAGAGCTTTCTATCTAAGTCCTCATATAGGTGATAGGGTTGTGTAGAGAGTACCAGCAAATGAGGCAGAGGATTGAAAGAAGTCTGCTAGGTTGAAATCTAAATTAAGATTATAATTTTTAGTGAGTTTTGGATTTTCACAATATGAGACATGCCATAGTGCTAATTGACCCTTTATAAAAATCATCTTTTGGTAGTGTTGCATTTGGTTTTGAAATATTCAAGTTCTAAAAAAAGACTAACAGTGGACTTTTCCATCTGCAGATTATACTGAATGGCCAGCAGAGGCAGTGTTGCAGAGGAATATTTCTCTGCTTGCTGAGACGGAAAAAAAAAGAAAGCTCATTCCTCAGCCTTCTCCATGCCTCGATCAATATATATGGTAAGTCAAAATCTCAATTAATCATTTTGCCATTAATAAAAAGTTCATAGCATCTGATAGCTCTCTGTGCCTTTTAGTGGGGTCTTCTGCATAAATATAATCTTCCAAGACGGTAGCAATATGGATGATGCAATGGCCATCATGATAGTTTATCAAAGACTTTGTCTGCCTAAGTGTCTGAGAAAATCTTCTTTAGATACTTGTGCAGGCAATATGTCCTGTGAGTTAATTACCATCCTTCAGGCTGGAATGAGCTGTCTTAGGTTAGAGCAAATGACTTACATTCAGATGGAGGGAAGGTATTTAACCTGTTTCCCTGCTCTCTGTGAGTGGGACTCTGATACTCCAGATGGACTGCTATTTAGAAACTGTGTTCTTCTAACTCTAGTCCTCTTTGAATAGGAGCCCACTACTTTCAATGGCGCACTGTACTTCCCCCTACAACTCCTACTTGCTGTGCAGTCATATTCCCAGATAATTACCTGGTGTGTAATTGGTGACGTCTGGTCCTCCGGTGTAATCGTCACCCAAGGCGATTGGTCAAGTGGTGCCATTACATCACAAAGCTACAGCAGAATGTCATCTGACATGAGGGCCAATCAGTTGCTTCTTCTAACTCCAGCCCTCTTTAAATAGGAGCCCAATACTTTCAATGGCGCACTGTACTTCCCCCTTACACCTCCTACTTGCTGTGCAGTCATATTCACAGATAGTTACCTAGTTTGTAATTGCTGATGTCTGGTCCTCCGGTGTAATCGTCACCCAGGGCGATTGGTCAAGTGGTGCCATTACATCACAAAGCTACAGCAGGGTGTCATCTGACATGAGGGCCAATCAGTTGCCTAGTACGCAATAGGATACTTATATCAAGGTATAGAAAATGGAGCAATGTGGACAGAATGCCCAGCTGAAGACTAAGGTGGTGAGATGAAAGGACCTAGGACAATATTTGAGACTTATACATTTGTTTGAAGGAGTGGTTGATCTTACCATTCTGGAGTTCTCTATAGGTTAAGTGATAGGGATGCGCTAAAATGAAGATGTTAGAATCTGTTGTTTTTATTATTCCCACGAACCGTAGCATAAACCTTCCTCCCTTAACGTATCAGATCACTGAATTGCTATGTTGTACCATAACCTGAAATATTTCCTGTGAGAAGGGTACTCTATCTCTTGGCTGCCAAAGAGAGCTTTCTATCTAAGTCCTCATATAGGTGATAGGGTTGTGTAGAGAGTACCAGCAAATGAGGCAGAGGATTGAAAGAAGTCTGCTAGGTTGAAATCTAAATTAAGATTATAATTTTTAGTGAGTTTTGGATTTTCACAATATGAGACATGCCATAGTGCTAATTGACCCTTTATAAAAATCATCTTTTGGTAGTGTTGCATTTGGTTTTGAAATATTCAAGTTCTAAAAAAAGACTAACAGTGGACTTTTCCATCTGCAGATTATACTGAATGGCCAGCGGAGGCAGTGTTGCAGAGGAATATTTCCCTGCTTGCTGAGACGGAAAAAAAAAGAAAGCTCATTCCTCAGCCTTCTCCATGCCTCGATCAATATATATGGTAAGTCAAAATCTCAATTAATCATTTTGCCATTAATAAAAAGTTCATAGCATCTGATAGCTCTCTGTGCCTTTTAGTGGGGTCTTCCGCATAAATATAATCTTCCAAGACGGTAGCAATATGGATGACGCAATGGCCATCATGATAGTTTATCAAAGACTTTGTCTGCCTAAGTGTCTGAGAAAATCTTCTTTAGATACTTGTGCAGGCAATATGTCCTGTGAGTTAATTACCATCCTTCAGGCTGGAATGAGCTGTCTTAGGTTAGAGCAAATGACTTACATTCAGATGGAGGGAAGGTATTTAACCTGTTTCCCTGCTCTCTGTGAGTGGGACTCTGATACTCCAGATGGACTGCTATTTAGAAACTGTGTTCTTCTAACTCTAGTCCTCTTTGAATAGGAGCCCACTACTTTCAATGGCGCACTGTACTTCCCCCTACAACTCCTACTTGCTGTGCAGTCATATTCCCAGATAATTACCTGGTGTGTAATTGGTGACGTCTGGTCCTCCAGTGTAATCGTCACCCAGGGCGATTGGTCAAGTGGTGCCATTACATCACAAAGCTACAGCAGAATGTCATCTGACATGAGGGCTAATCAGTTGCTTCTTCTAACTCTAGCCCTCTTTAAATAGGAGCCCAATACTTTCAATGGCGCACTGTACTTCCCCCTTACACCTCCTACTTGCTGTGCAGTCATATTCACAGATAGTTACCTAGTTTGTAATTGCTGATGTCTGGTCCTCCGGTGTAATCGTCACCCAGGGCGATTGGTCAAGTGGTGCCATTACATCACAAAGCTACAGCAGGGTGTCATCTGACATGAGGGCCAATCAGTTGCCTAGTACGCAATAGGATACTTATATCAAGGTATAGAAAATGGAGCAATGTGGACAGAATGCCCAGCTGAAGACTAAGGTGGTGAGATGAAAGGACCTAGGACAATATTTGAGACTTATACATTTGTTTGAAGGAGTGGTTGATCTTACCATTCTGGAGTTCTCTATAGGTTAAGTGATAGGGATGCGCTAAAATGAAGATGTTAGAATCTGTTGTTTTTATTATTCCCACGAACCGTAGCATAAACCTTCCTCCCTTAACGTATCAGATCACTGAATTGCTATGTTGTACCATAACCTGAAATATTTCCTGTGAGAAGGGTACTCTATCTCTTGGCTGCCAAAGAGAGCTTTCTATCTAAGTCCTCATATAGGTGATAGGGTTGTGTAGAGAGTACCAGCAAATGAGGCAGAGGATTGAAAGAAGTCTGCTAGGTTGAAATCTAAATTAAGATTATAATTTTTAGTGAGTTTTGGATTTTCACAATATGAGACATGCCATAGTGCTAATTGACCCTTTATAAAAATCATCTTTTGGTAGTGTTGCATTTGGTTTTGAAATATTCAAGTTCTAAAAAAAGACTAACAGTGGACTTTTCCATCTGCAGATTATACTGAATGGCCAGCAGAGGCAGTGTTGCAGAGGAATATTTCTCTGCTTGCTGAGACGGAAAAAAAAGAAAGCTCATTCCTCAGCCTTCTCCATGCCTCGATCAATATATATGGTAAGTCAAAATCTCAATTAATCATTTTGCCATTAATAAAAAGTTCATAGCATCTGATAGCTCTCTGTGCCTTTTAGTGGGGTCTTCCGCATAAATATAATCTTCCAAGACGGTAGCAATATGGATGATGCAATGGCCATCATGATAGTTTATCAAAGACTTTGTCTGCCTAAGTGTCTGAGAAAATCTTCTTTAGATACTTGTGCAGGCAATATGTCCTGTGAGTTAATTACCATCCTTCAGGCTGGAATGAGCTGTCTTAGGTTAGAGCAAATGACTTACATTCAGATGGAGGGAAGGTATTTAACCTGTTTCCCTGCTCTCTGTGAGTGGGACTCTGATACTCCAGATGGACTGCTATTTAGAAACTGTGTTCTTCTAACTCTAGTCCTCTTTGAATAGGAGCCCACTACTTTCAATGGCGCACTGTACTTCCCCCTACAACTCCTACTTGCTGTGCAGTCATATTCCCAGATAATTACCTGGTGTGTAATTGGTGACGTCTGGTCCTCCAGTGTAATCGTCACCCAGGGCGATTGGTCAAGTGGTGCCATTACATCACAAAGCTACAGCAGAATGTCATCTGACATGAGGGCTAATCAGTTGCTTCTTCTAACTCTAGCCCTCTTTAAATAGGAGCCCAATACTTTCAATGGCGCACTGTACTTCCCCCTACAACTCCTACTTGCTGTGCAGTCATATTCCCAGATAATTACCTGGTGTGTAATTGGTGACGTCTGGTCCTCCAGTGTAATCGTCACCCAGGGCGATTGGTCAAGTGGTGCCATTACATCACAAAGCTACAGCAGAATGTCATCTGACATGAGGGCTAATCAGTTGCTTCTTCTAACTCTAGCCCTCTTTAAATAGGAGCCCAATACTTTCAATGGCGCACTGTACTTCCCCCTTACACCTCCTACTTGCTGTGCAGTCATATTCACAGATAGTTACCTAGTTTGTAATTGCTGATGTCTGGTCCTCCGGTGTAATCGTCACCCAGGGCGATTGGTCAAGTGGTGCCATTACATCACAAAGCTACAGCAGGGTGTCATCTGACATGAGGGCCAATCAGTTGCCTAGTACGCAATAGGAAACTTATATCAAGGTATAGAAAATGGAGCAATGTGGACAGAATGCCCAGCTGAAGACTAAGGTGGTGAGATGAAAGGACCTAGGACAATATTTGAGACTTATACATTTGTTTGAAGGAGTGGTTGATCTTACCATTCTGGAGTTCTCTATAGGTTAAGTGATAGGGATGCGCTAAAATGAAGATGTTAGAATCTGTTGTTTTTATTATTCCCACGAACCGTAGCATAAACCTTCCTCCCTTAACGTATCAGATCACTGAATTGCTATGGTGTACCATAACCTGAAATATTTCCTGTGAGAAGGGTACTCTATCTCTTGGCTGCCAAAGAGAGCTTTCTATCGAAGTCCTCATATAGGTGATAGGGTTGTGTAGACAGTACCAGCAAATGAGGCAGAGGATTGAAAGAAGTCTGCTAGGTTGAAATCTAAATTAAGATTATAATTTTTAGTGAGTTTTGGATTTTCACAATATGAGACATGCCATAGTGCTAATTGACCCTTTATAAAAATCATCTTTTGGTAGTGTTGCATTTGGTTTTGAAATATTCAAGTTCTAAAAAAAGACTAACAGTGGACTTTTCCATCTGCAGATTATACTGAATGGCCAGCGGAGGCAGTGTTGCAGAGGAATATTTCCCTGCTTGCTGAGACGGAAAAAAAAAGAAAGCTCATTCCTCAGCCTTCTCCATGCCTCGATCAATATATATGGTAAGTCAAAATCTCAATTAATCATTTTGCCATTAATAAAAAGTTCATAGCATCTGATAGCTCTCTGTGCCTTTTAGTGGGGTCTTCCGCATAAATATAATCTTCCAAGACGGTAGCAATATGGATGACGCAATGGCCATCATGATAGTTTATCAAAGACTTTGTCTGCCTAAGTGTCTGAGAAAATCTTCTTTAGATACTTGTGCAGGCAATATGTCCTGTGAGTTAATTACCATCCTTCAGGCTGGAATGAGCTGTCTTAGGTTAGAGCAAATGACTTACATTCAGATGGAGGGAAGGTATTTAACCTGTTTCCCTGCTCTCTGTGAGTGGGACTCTGATACTCCAGATGGACTGCTATTTAGAAACTGTGTTCTTCTAACTCTAGTCCTCTTTGAATAGGAGCCCACTACTTTCAATGGCGCACTGTACTTCCCCCTACAACTCCTACTTGCTGTGCAGTCATATTCCCAGATAATTACCTGGTGTGTAATTGGTGACGTCTGGTCCTCCAGTGTAATCGTCACCCAGGGCGATTGGTCAAGTGGTGCCATTACATCACAAAGCTACAGCAGAATGTCATCTGACATGAGGGCTAATCAGTTGCTTCTTCTAACTCTAGCCCTCTTTAAATAGGAGCCCAATACTTTCAATGGCGCACTGTACTTCCCCCTTACACCTCCTACTTGCTGTGCAGTCATATTCACAGATAGTTACCTAGTTTGTAATTGCTGATGTCTGGTCCTCCGGTGTAATCGTCACCCAGGGCGATTGGCCAAGTGGTGCCATTACATCACAAAGCTACAGCAGGGTGTCATCTGACATGAGGGCCAATCAGTTGCCTAGTACGCAATAGGATACTTATATCAAGGTATAGAAAATGGAGCAATGTGGACAGAATGCCCAGCTGAAGACTAAGGTGGTGAGATGAAAGGACCTAGGACAATATTTGAGACTTATACATTTGTTTGAAGGAGTGGTTGATCTTACCATTCTGGAGTTCTCTATAGGTTAAGTGATAGGGATGCGCTAAAATGAAGATGTTAGAATCTGTTGTTTTTATTATTCCCACGAACCGTAGCATAAACCTTCCTCCCTTAACGTATCAGATCACTGAATTGCTATGGTGTACCATAACCTGAAATATTTCCTGTGAGAAGGGTACTCTATCTCTTGGCTGCCAAAGAGAGCTTTCTATCGAAGTCCTCATATAGGTGATAGGGTTGTGTAGACAGTACCAGCAAATGAGGCAGAGGATTGAAAGAAGTCTGCTAGGTTGAAATCTAAATTAAGATTATAATTTTTAGTGAGTTTTGGATTTTCACAATATGAGACATGCCATAGTGCTAATTGACCCTTTATAAAAATCATCTTTTGGTAGTGTTGCATTTGGTTTTGAAATATTCAAGTTCTAAAAAAAGACTAACAGTGGACTTTTCCATCTGCAGATTATACTGAATGGCCAGCGGAGGCAGTGTTGCAGAGGAATATTTCCCTGCTTGCTGAGACGGAAAAAAAAAGAAAGCTCATTCCTCAGCCTTCTCCATGCCTCGATCAATATATATGGTAAGTCAAAATCTCAATTAATCATTTTGCCATTAATAAAAAGTTCATAGCATCTGATAGCTCTCTGTGCCTTTTAGTGGGGTCTTCCGCATAAATATAATCTTCCAAGACGGTAGCAATATGGATGATGCAATGGCCATCATGATAGTTTATCAAAGACTTTGTCTGCCTAAGTGTCTGAGAAAATCTTCTTTAGATACTTGTGCAGGCAATATGTCCTGTGAGTTAATTACCATCCTTCAGGCTGGAATGAGCTGTCTTAGGTTAGAGCAAATGACTTACATTCAGATGGAGGGAAGCTATTTAACCTGTTTCCCTGCTCTCTGTGAGTGGGACTCTGATACTCCAGATGGACTGCTATTTAGAAACTGTGTTCTTCTAACTCTAGTCCTCTTTGAATAGGAGCCCACTACTTTCAATGGCACACTGTACTTCCCCCTACAACTCCTACTTGCTGTGCAGTCATATTCCCAGATAATTACCTGGTGTGTAATTGGTGACGTCTGGTCCTCCAGTGTAATCGTCACCCAGGGCGATTGGTCAAGTGGTGCCATTACATCACAAAGCTACAGCAGAATGTCATCTGACATGAGGGCTAATCAGTTGCTTCTTCTAACTCTAGCCCTCTTTAAATAGGAGCCCAATACTTTCAATGGCGCACTGTACTTCCCCCTTACACCTCCTACTTGCTGTGCAGTCATATTCACAGATAGTTACCTAGTTTGTAATTGCTGATGTCTGGTCCTCCGGTGTAATCGTCACCCAGGGCGATTTGTCAAGTGGTGCCATTACATCACAAAGCTACAGCAGGGTGTCATCTGACATGAGGGCCAATCAGTTGCCTAGTACGCAATAGGATACTTATATCAAGGTATAGAAAATGGAGCAATGTGGACAGAATGCCCAGCTGAAGACTAAGGTGGTGAGATGAAAGGACCTAGGACAATATTTGAGACTTATACATTTGTTTGAAGGAGTGGTTGATCTTACCATTCTGGAGTTCTCTATAGGTTAAGTGATAGGGATGCGCTAAAATGAAGATGTTAGAATCTGTTGTTTTTATTATTCCCACGAACCGTAGCATAAACCTTCCTCCCTTAACGTATCAGATCACTGAATTGCTATGGTGTACCATAACCTGAAATATTTCCTGTGAGAAGGGTACTCTATCTCTTGGCTGCCAAAGAGAGCTTTCTATCGAAGTCCTCATATAGGTGATAGGGTTGTGTAGACAGTACCAGCAAATGAGGCAGAGGATTGAAAGAAGTCTGCTAGGTTGAAATCTAAATTAAGATTATAATTTTTAGTGAGTTTTGGATTTTCACAATATGAGACATGCCATAGTGCTAATTGACCCTTTATAAAAATCATCTTTTGGTAGTGTTGCATTTGGTTTTGAAATATTCAAGTTCTAAAAAAAGACTAACAGTGGACTTTTCCATCTGCAGATTATACTGAATGGCCAGCGGAGGCAGTGTTGCAGAGGAATATTTCCCTGCTTGCTGAGACGGAAAAAAAAAGAAAGCTCATTCCTCAGCCTTCTCCATGCCTCGATCAATATATATGGTAAGTCAAAATCTCAATTAATCATTTTGCCATTAATAAAAAGTTCATAGCATCTGATAGCTCTCTGTGCCTTTTAGTGGGGTCTTCCGCATAAATATAATCTTCCAAGACGGTAGCAATATGGATGATGCAATGGCCATCATGATAGTTTATCAAAGACTTTGTCTGCCTAAGTGTCTGAGAAAATCTTCTTTAGATACTTGTGCAGGCAATATGTCCTGTGAGTTAATTACCATCCTTCAGGCTGGAATGAGCTGTCTTAGGTTAGAGCAAATGACTTACATTCAGATGGAGGGAAGCTATTTAACCTGTTTCCCTGCTCTCTGTGAGTGGGACTCTGATACTCCAGATGGACTGCTATTTAGAAACTGTGTTCTTCTAACTCTAGTCCTCTTTGAATAGGAGCCCACTACTTTCAATGGCACACTGTACTTCCCCCTACAACTCCTACTTGCTGTGCAGTCATATTCCCAGATAATTACCTGGTGTGTAATTGGTGACGTCTGGTCCTCCAGTGTAATCGTCACCCAGGGCGATTGGTCAAGTGGTGCCATTACATCACAAAGCTACAGCAGAATGTCATCTGACATGAGGGCTAATCAGTTGCTTCTTCTAACTCTAGCCCTCTTTATATAGGAGCCCAATACTTTCAATGGCGCACTGTACTTCCCCCTTACACCTCCTACTTGCTGTGCAGTCATATTCACAGATAGTTACCTAGTTTGTAATTGCTGATGTCTGGTCCTCCGGTGTAATCGTCACCCAGGGCGATTGGTCAAGTGGTGCCATTACATCACAAAGCTACAGCAGGGTGTCATCTGACATGAGGGCCAATCAGTTGCCTAGTACGCAATAGGATACTTATATCAAGGTATAGAAAATGGAGCAATGTGGACAGAATGCCCAGCTGAAGACTAAGGTGGTGAGATGAAAGGACCTAGGACAATATTTGAGACTTATACATTTGTTTGAAGGAGTGGTTGATCTTACCATTCTGGAGTTCTCTATAGGTTAAGTGATAGGGATGCGCTAAAATGAAGATGTTAGAATCTGTTGTTTTTATTATTCCCACGAACCGTAGCATAAACCTTCCTCCCTTAACGTATCAGATCACTGAATTGCTATGTTGTACCATAACCTGAAATATTTCCTGTGAGAAGGGTACTCTATCTCTTGGCTGCCAAAGAGAGCTTTCTATCTAAGTCCTCATATAGGTGATAGGGTTGTGTAGAGAGTACCAGCAAATGAGGCAGAGGATTGAAAGAAGTCTGCTAGGTTGAAATCTAAATTAAGATTATAATTTTTAGTGAGTTTTGGATTTTCACAATATGAGACATGCCATAGTGCTAATTGACCCTTTATAAAAATCATCTTTTGGTAGTGTTGCATTTGGTTTTGAAATATTCAAGTTCTAAAAAAAGACTAACAGTGGACTTTTCCATCTGCAGATTATACTGAATGGCCAGCGGAGGCAGTGTTGCAGAGGAATATTTCCCTGCTTGCTGAGACGGAAAAAAAAAGAAAGCTCATTCCTCAGCCTTCTCCATGCCTCGATCAATATATATGGTAAGTCAAAATCTCAATTAATCATTTTGCCATTAATAAAAAGTTCATAGCATCTGATAGCTCTCTGTGCCTTTTAGTGGGGTCTTCCGCATAAATATAATCTTCCAAGACGGTAGCAATATGGATGACGCAATGGCCATCATGATAGTTTATCAAAGACTTTGTCTGCCTAAGTGTCTGAGAAAATCTTCTTTAGATACTTGTGCAGGCAATATGTCCTGTGAGTTAATTACCATCCTTCAGGCTGGAATGAGCTGTCTTAGGTTAGAGCAAATGACTTACATTCAGATGGAGGGAAGGTATTTAACCTGTTTCCCTGCTCTCTGTGAGTGGGACTCTGATACTCCAGATGGACTGCTATTCAGAAACTGTGTTCTTCTAACTCTAGTCCTCTTTGAATAGGAGCCCACTACTTTCAATGGCGCACTGTACTTCCCCCTACAACTCCTACTTGCTGTGCAGTCATATTCCCAGATAATTACCTGGTGTGTAATTGGTGACGTCTGGTCCTCCAGTGTAATCGTCACCCAGGGCGATTGGTCAAGTGGTGCCATTACATCACAAAGCTACAGCAGAATGTCATCTGACATGAGGGCTAATCAGTTGCTTCTTCTAACTCTAGCCCTCTTTAAATAGGAGCCCAATACTTTCAATGGCGCACTGTACTTCCCCCTTACACCTCCTACTTGCTGTGCAGTCATATTCACAGATAGTTACCTAGTTTGTAATTGCTGATGTCTGGTCCTCCGGTGTAATCGTCACCCAGGGCGATTGGTCAAGTGGTGCCATTACATCACAAAGCTACAGCAGGGTGTCATCTGACATGAGGGCCAATCAGTTGCCTAGTACGCAATAGGATACTTATATCAAGGTATAGAAAATGGAGCAATGTGGACAGAATGCCCAGCTGAAGACTAAGGTGGTGAGATGAAAGGACCTAGGACAATATTTGAGACTTATACATTTGTTTGAAGGAGTGGTTGATCTTACCATTCTGGAGTTCTCTATAGGTTAAGTGATAGGGATGCGCTAAAATGAAGATGTTAGAATCTGTTGTTTTTATTATTCCCACGAACCGTAGCATAAACCTTCCTCCCTTAACGTATCAGATCACTGAATTGCTATGGTGTACCATAACCTGAAATATTTCCTGTGAGAAGGGTACTCTATCTCTTGGCTGCCAAAGAGAGCTTTCTATCGAAGTCCTCATATAGGTGATAGGGTTGTGTAGACAGTACCAGCAAATGAGGCAGAGGATTGAAAGAAGTCTGCTAGGTTGAAATCTAAATTAAGATTATAATTTTTAGTGAGTTTTGGATTTTCACAATATGAGACATGCCATAGTGCTAATTGACCCTTTATAAAAATCATCTTTTGGTAGTGTTGCATTTGGTTTTGAAATATTCAAGTTCTAAAAAAAGACTAACAGTGGACTTTTCCATCTGCAGATTATACTGAATGGCCAGCGGAGGCAGTGTTGCAGAGGAATATTTCCCTGCTTGCTGAGACGGAAAAAAAAAGAAAGCTCATTCCTCAGCCTTCTCCATGCCTCGATCAATATATATGGTAAGTCAAAATCTCAATTAATCATTTTGCCATTAATAAAAAGTTCATAGCATCTGATAGCTCTCTGTGCCTTTTAGTGGGGTCTTCCGCATAAATATAATCTTCCAAGACGGTAGCAATATGGATGATGCAATGGCCATCATGATAGTTTATCAAAGACTTTGTCTGCCTAAGTGTCTGAGAAAATCTTCTTTAGATACTTGTGCAGGCAATATGTCCTGTGAGTTAATTACCATCCTTCAGGCTGGAATGAGCTGTCTTAGGTTAGAGCAAATGACTTACATTCAGATGGAGGGAAGGTATTTAACCTGTTTCCCTGCTCTCTGTGAGTGGGACTCTGATACTCCAGATGGACTGCTATTTAGAAACTGTGTTCTTCTAACTCTAGTCCTCTTTGAATAGGAGCCCACTACTTTCAATGGCGCACTGTACTTCCCCCTACAACTCCTACTTGCTGTGCAGTCATATTCCCAGATAATTACCTGGTGTGTAATTGGTGACGTCTGGTCCTCCAGTGTAATCGTCACCCAGGGCGATTGGTCAAGTGGTGCCATTACATCACAAAGCTACAGCAGAATGTCATCTGACATGAGGGCTAATCAGTTGCTTCTTCTAACTCTAGCCCTCTTTAAATAGGAGCCCAATACTTTCAATGGCGCACTGTACTTCCCCCTTACACCTCCTACTTGCTGTGCAGTCATATTCACAGATAGTTACCTAGTTTGTAATTGCTGATGTCTGGTCCTCCGGTGTAATCGTCACCCAGGGCGATTGGTCAAGTGGTGCCATTACATCACAAAGCTACAGCAGGGTGTCATCTGACATGAGGGCCAATCAGTTGCCTAGTACGCAATAGGATACTTATATCAAGGTATAGAAAATGGAGCAATGTGGACAGAATGCCCAGCTGAAGACTAAGGTGGTGAGATGAAAGGACCTAGGACAATATTTGAGACTTATACATTTGTTTGAAGGAGTGGTTGATCTTACCATTCTGGAGTTCTCTATAGGTTAAGTGATAGGGATGCGCTAAAATGAAGATGTTAGAATCTGTTGTTTTTATTATTCCCACGAACCGTAGCATAAACCTTCCTCCCTTAACGTATCAGATCACTGAATTGCTATGTTGTACCATAACCTGAAATATTTCCTGTGAGAAGGGTACTCTATCTCTTGGCTGCCAAAGAGAGCTTTCTATCTAAGTCCTCATATAGGTGATAGGGTTGTGTAGAGAGTACCAGCAAATGAGGCAGAGGATTGAAAGAAGTCTGCTAGGTTGAAATCTAAATTAAGATTATAATTTTTAGTGAGTTTTGGATTTTCACAATATGAGACATGCCATAGTGCTAATTGACCCTTTATAAAAATCATCTTTTGGTAGTGTTGCATTTGGTTTTGAAATATTCAAGTTCTAAAAAAAGACTAACAGTGGACTTTTCCATCTGCAGATTATACTGAATGGCCAGCAGAGGCAGTGTTGCAGAGGAATATTTCTCTGCTTGCTGAGACGGAAAAAAAAGAAAGCTCATTCCTCAGCCTTCTCCATGCCTCGATCAATATATATGGTAAGTCAAAATCTCAATTAATCATTTTGCCATTAATAAAAAGTTCATAGCATCTGATAGCTCTCTGTGCCTTTTAGTGGGGTCTTCCGCATAAATATAATCTTCCAAGACGGTAGCAATATGGATGATGCAATGGCCATCATGATAGTTTATCAAAGACTTTGTCTGCCTAAGTGTCTGAGAAAATCTTCTTTAGATACTTGTGCAGGCAATATGTCCTGTGAGTTAATTACCATCCTTCAGGCTGGAATGAGCTGTCTTAGGTTAGAGCAAATGACTTACATTCAGATGGAGGGAAGGTATTTAACCTGTTTCCCTGCTCTCTGTGAGTGGGACTCTGATACTCCAGATGGACTGCTATTTAGAAACTGTGTTCTTCTAACTCTAGTCCTCTTTGAATAGGAGCCCACTACTTTCAATGGCGCACTGTACTTCCCCCTACAACTCCTACTTGCTGTGCAGTCATATTCCCAGATAATTACCTGGTGTGTAATTGGTGACGTCTGGTCCTCCAGTGTAATCGTCACCCAGGGCGATTGGTCAAGTGGTGCCATTACATCACAAAGCTACAGCAGAATGTCATCTGACATGAGGGCTAATCAGTTGCTTCTTCTAACTCTAGCCCTCTTTAAATAGGAGCCCAATACTTTCAATGGCGCACTGTACTTCCCCCTACAACTCCTACTTGCTGTGCAGTCATATTCCCAGATAATTACCTGGTGTGTAATTGGTGACGTCTGGTCCTCCAGTGTAATCGTCACCCAGGGCGATTGGTCAAGTGGTGCCATTACATCACAAAGCTACAGCAGAATGTCATCTGACATGAGGGCTAATCAGTTGCTTCTTCTAACTCTAGCCCTCTTTAAATAGGAGCCCAATACTTTCAATGGCGCACTGTACTTCCCCCTTACACCTCCTACTTGCTGTGCAGTCATATTCACAGATAGTTACCTAGTTTGTAATTGCTGATGTCTGGTCCTCCGGTGTAATCGTCACCCAGGGCGATTGGTCAAGTGGTGCCATTACATCACAAAGCTACAGCAGGGTGTCATCTGACATGAGGGCCAATCAGTTGCCTAGTACGCAATAGGAAACTTATATCAAGGTATAGAAAATGGAGCAATGTGGACAGAATGCCCAGCTGAAGACTAAGGTGGTGAGATGAAAGGACCTAGGACAATATTTGAGACTTATACATTTGTTTGAAGGAGTGGTTGATCTTACCATTCTGGAGTTCTCTATAGGTTAAGTGATAGGGATGCGCTAAAATGAAGATGTTAGAATCTGTTGTTTTTATTATTCCCACGAACCGTAGCATAAACCTTCCTCCCTTAACGTATCAGATCACTGAATTGCTATGGTGTACCATAACCTGAAATATTTCCTGTGAGAAGGGTACTCTATCTCTTGGCTGCCAAAGAGAGCTTTCTATCGAAGTCCTCATATAGGTGATAGGGTTGTGTAGACAGTACCAGCAAATGAGGCAGAGGATTGAAAGAAGTCTGCTAGGTTGAAATCTAAATTAAGATTATAATTTTTAGTGAGTTTTGGATTTTCACAATATGAGACATGCCATAGTGCTAATTGACCCTTTATAAAAATCATCTTTTGGTAGTGTTGCATTTGGTTTTGAAATATTCAAGTTCTAAAAAAAGACTAACAGTGGACTTTTCCATCTGCAGATTATACTGAATGGCCAGCGGAGGCAGTGTTGCAGAGGAATATTTCCCTGCTTGCTGAGACGGAAAAAAAAAGAAAGCTCATTCCTCAGCCTTCTCCATGCCTCGATCAATATATATGGTAAGTCAAAATCTCAATTAATCATTTTGCCATTAATAAAAAGTTCATAGCATCTGATAGCTCTCTGTGCCTTTTAGTGGGGTCTTCCGCATAAATATAATCTTCCAAGACGGTAGCAATATGGATGACGCAATGGCCATCATGATAGTTTATCAAAGACTTTGTCTGCCTAAGTGTCTGAGAAAATCTTCTTTAGATACTTGTGCAGGCAATATGTCCTGTGAGTTAATTACCATCCTTCAGGCTGGAATGAGCTGTCTTAGGTTAGAGCAAATGACTTACATTCAGATGGAGGGAAGGTATTTAACCTGTTTCCCTGCTCTCTGTGAGTGGGACTCTGATACTCCAGATGGACTGCTATTTAGAAACTGTGTTCTTCTAACTCTAGTCCTCTTTGAATAGGAGCCCACTACTTTCAATGGCGCACTGTACTTCCCCCTACAACTCCTACTTGCTGTGCAGTCATATTCCCAGATAATTACCTGGTGTGTAATTGGTGACGTCTGGTCCTCCAGTGTAATCGTCACCCAGGGCGATTGGTCAAGTGGTGCCATTACATCACAAAGCTACAGCAGAATGTCATCTGACATGAGGGCTAATCAGTTGCTTCTTCTAACTCTAGCCCTCTTTAAATAGGAGCCCAATACTTTCAATGGCGCACTGTACTTCCCCCTTACACCTCCTACTTGCTGTGCAGTCATATTCACAGATAGTTACCTAGTTTGTAATTGCTGATGTCTGGTCCTCCGGTGTAATCGTCACCCAGGGCGATTGGCCAAGTGGTGCCATTACATCACAAAGCTACAGCAGGGTGTCATCTGACATGAGGGCCAATCAGTTGCCTAGTACGCAATAGGATACTTATATCAAGGTATAGAAAATGGAGCAATGTGGACAGAATGCCCAGCTGAAGACTAAGGTGGTGAGATGAAAGGACCTAGGACAATATTTGAGACTTATACATTTGTTTGAAGGAGTGGTTGATCTTACCATTCTGGAGTTCTCTATAGGTTAAGTGATAGGGATGCGCTAAAATGAAGATGTTAGAATCTGTTGTTTTTATTATTCCCACGAACCGTAGCATAAACCTTCCTCCCTTAACGTATCAGATCACTGAATTGCTATGGTGTACCATAACCTGAAATATTTCCTGTGAGAAGGGTACTCTATCTCTTGGCTGCCAAAGAGAGCTTTCTATCGAAGTCCTCATATAGGTGATAGGGTTGTGTAGACAGTACCAGCAAATGAGGCAGAGGATTGAAAGAAGTCTGCTAGGTTGAAATCTAAATTAAGATTATAATTTTTAGTGAGTTTTGGATTTTCACAATATGAGACATGCCATAGTGCTAATTGACCCTTTATAAAAATCATCTTTTGGTAGTGTTGCATTTGGTTTTGAAATATTCAAGTTCTAAAAAAAGACTAACAGTGGACTTTTCCATCTGCAGATTATACTGAATGGCCAGCGGAGGCAGTGTTGCAGAGGAATATTTCCCTGCTTGCTGAGACGGAAAAAAAAAGAAAGCTCATTCCTCAGCCTTCTCCATGCCTCGATCAATATATATGGTAAGTCAAAATCTCAATTAATCATTTTGCCATTAATAAAAAGTTCATAGCATCTGATAGCTCTCTGTGCCTTTTAGTGGGGTCTTCCGCATAAATATAATCTTCCAAGACGGTAGCAATATGGATGATGCAATGGCCATCATGATAGTTTATCAAAGACTTTGTCTGCCTAAGTGTCTGAGAAAATCTTCTTTAGATACTTGTGCAGGCAATATGTCCTGTGAGTTAATTACCATCCTTCAGGCTGGAATGAGCTGTCTTAGGTTAGAGCAAATGACTTACATTCAGATGGAGGGAAGCTATTTAACCTGTTTCCCTGCTCTCTGTGAGTGGGACTCTGATACTCCAGATGGACTGCTATTTAGAAACTGTGTTCTTCTAACTCTAGTCCTCTTTGAATAGGAGCCCACTACTTTCAATGGCACACTGTACTTCCCCCTACAACTCCTACTTGCTGTGCAGTCATATTCCCAGATAATTACCTGGTGTGTAATTGGTGACGTCTGGTCCTCCAGTGTAATCGTCACCCAGGGCGATTGGTCAAGTGGTGCCATTACATCACAAAGCTACAGCAGAATGTCATCTGACATGAGGGCTAATCAGTTGCTTCTTCTAACTCTAGCCCTCTTTAAATAGGAGCCCAATACTTTCAATGGCGCACTGTACTTCCCCCTTACACCTCCTACTTGCTGTGCAGTCATATTCACAGATAGTTACCTAGTTTGTAATTGCTGATGTCTGGTCCTCCGGTGTAATCGTCACCCAGGGCGATTTGTCAAGTGGTGCCATTACATCACAAAGCTACAGCAGGGTGTCATCTGACATGAGGGCCAATCAGTTGCCTAGTACGCAATAGGATACTTATATCAAGGTATAGAAAATGGAGCAATGTGGACAGAATGCCCAGCTGAAGACTAAGGTGGTGAGATGAAAGGACCTAGGACAATATTTGAGACTTATACATTTGTTTGAAGGAGTGGTTGATCTTACCATTCTGGAGTTCTCTATAGGTTAAGTGATAGGGATGCGCTAAAATGAAGATGTTAGAATCTGTTGTTTTTATTATTCCCACGAACCGTAGCATAAACCTTCCTCCCTTAACGTATCAGATCACTGAATTGCTATGGTGTACCATAACCTGAAATATTTCCTGTGAGAAGGGTACTCTATCTCTTGGCTGCCAAAGAGAGCTTTCTATCGAAGTCCTCATATAGGTGATAGGGTTGTGTAGACAGTACCAGCAAATGAGGCAGAGGATTGAAAGAAGTCTGCTAGGTTGAAATCTAAATTAAGATTATAATTTTTAGTGAGTTTTGGATTTTCACAATATGAGACATGCCATAGTGCTAATTGACCCTTTATAAAAATCATCTTTTGGTAGTGTTGCATTTGGTTTTGAAATATTCAAGTTCTAAAAAAAGACTAACAGTGGACTTTTCCATCTGCAGATTATACTGAATGGCCAGCGGAGGCAGTGTTGCAGAGGAATATTTCCCTGCTTGCTGAGACGGAAAAAAAAAGAAAGCTCATTCCTCAGCCTTCTCCATGCCTCGATCAATATATATGGTAAGTCAAAATCTCAATTAATCATTTTGCCATTAATAAAAAGTTCATAGCATCTGATAGCTCTCTGTGCCTTTTAGTGGGGTCTTCCGCATAAATATAATCTTCCAAGACGGTAGCAATATGGATGATGCAATGGCCATCATGATAGTTTATCAAAGACTTTGTCTGCCTAAGTGTCTGAGAAAATCTTCTTTAGATACTTGTGCAGGCAATATGTCCTGTGAGTTAATTACCATCCTTCAGGCTGGAATGAGCTGTCTTAGGTTAGAGCAAATGACTTACATTCAGATGGAGGGAAGCTATTTAACCTGTTTCCCTGCTCTCTGTGAGTGGGACTCTGATACTCCAGATGGACTGCTATTTAGAAACTGTGTTCTTCTAACTCTAGTCCTCTTTGAATAGGAGCCCACTACTTTCAATGGCACACTGTACTTCCCCCTACAACTCCTACTTGCTGTGCAGTCATATTCCCAGATAATTACCTGGTGTGTAATTGGTGACGTCTGGTCCTCCAGTGTAATCGTCACCCAGGGCGATTGGTCAAGTGGTGCCATTACATCACAAAGCTACAGCAGAATGTCATCTGACATGAGGGCTAATCAGTTGCTTCTTCTAACTCTAGCCCTCTTTATATAGGAGCCCAATACTTTCAATGGCGCACTGTACTTCCCCCTTACACCTCCTACTTGCTGTGCAGTCATATTCACAGATAGTTACCTAGTTTGTAATTGCTGATGTCTGGTCCTCCGGTGTAATCGTCACCCAGGGCGATTGGTCAAGTGGTGCCATTACATCACAAAGCTACAGCAGGGTGTCATCTGACATGAGGGCCAATCAGTTGCCTAGTACGCAATAGGATACTTATATCAAGGTATAGAAAATGGAGCAATGTGGACAGAATGCCCAGCTGAAGACTAAGGTGGTGAGATGAAAGGACCTAGGACAATATTTGAGACTTATACATTTGTTTGAAGGAGTGGTTGATCTTACCATTCTGGAGTTCTCTATAGGTTAAGTGATAGGGATGCGCTAAAATGAAGATGTTAGAATCTGTTGTTTTTATTATTCCCACGAACCGTAGCATAAACCTTCCTCCCTTAACGTATCAGATCACTGAATTGCTATGTTGTACCATAACCTGAAATATTTCCTGTGAGAAGGGTACTCTATCTCTTGGCTGCCAAAGAGAGCTTTCTATCTAAGTCCTCATATAGGTGATAGGGTTGTGTAGAGAGTACCAGCAAATGAGGCAGAGGATTGAAAGAAGTCTGCTAGGTTGAAATCTAAATTAAGATTATAATTTTTAGTGAGTTTTGGATTTTCACAATATGAGACATGCCATAGTGCTAATTGACCCTTTATAAAAATCATCTTTTGGTAGTGTTGCATTTGGTTTTGAAATATTCAAGTTCTAAAAAAAGACTAACAGTGGACTTTTCCATCTGCAGATTATACTGAATGGCCAGCGGAGGCAGTGTTGCAGAGGAATATTTCCCTGCTTGCTGAGACGGAAAAAAAAAGAAAGCTCATTCCTCAGCCTTCTCCATGCCTCGATCAATATATATGGTAAGTCAAAATCTCAATTAATCATTTTGCCATTAATAAAAAGTTCATAGCATCTGATAGCTCTCTGTGCCTTTTAGTGGGGTCTTCCGCATAAATATAATCTTCCAAGACGGTAGCAATATGGATGACGCAATGGCCATCATGATAGTTTATCAAAGACTTTGTCTGCCTAAGTGTCTGAGAAAATCTTCTTTAGATACTTGTGCAGGCAATATGTCCTGTGAGTTAATTACCATCCTTCAGGCTGGAATGAGCTGTCTTAGGTTAGAGCAAATGACTTACATTCAGATGGAGGGAAGGTATTTAACCTGTTTCCCTGCTCTCTGTGAGTGGGACTCTGATACTCCAGATGGACTGCTATTCAGAAACTGTGTTCTTCTAACTCTAGTCCTCTTTGAATAGGAGCCCACTACTTTCAATGGCGCACTGTACTTCCCCCTACAACTCCTACTTGCTGTGCAGTCATATTCCCAGATAATTACCTGGTGTGTAATTGGTGACGTCTGGTCCTCCAGTGTAATCGTCACCCAGGGCGATTGGTCAAGTGGTGCCATTACATCACAAAGCTACAGCAGAATGTCATCTGACATGAGGGCTAATCAGTTGCTTCTTCTAACTCTAGCCCTCTTTAAATAGGAGCCCAATACTTTCAATGGCGCACTGTACTTCCCCCTTACACCTCCTACTTGCTGTGCAGTCATATTCACAGATAGTTACCTAGTTTGTAATTGCTGATGTCTGGTCCTCCGGTGTAATCGTCACCCAGGGCGATTGGTCAAGTGGTGCCATTACATCACAAAGCTACAGCAGGGTGTCATCTGACATGAGGGCCAATCAGTTGCCTAGTACGCAATAGGATACTTATATCAAGGTATAGAAAATGGAGCAATGTGGACAGAATGCCCAGCTGAAGACTAAGGTGGTGAGATGAAAGGACCTAGGACAATATTTGAGACTTATACATTTGTTTGAAGGAGTGGTTGATCTTACCATTCTGGAGTTCTCTATAGGTTAAGTGATAGGGATGCGCTAAAATGAAGATGTTAGAATCTGTTGTTTTTATTATTCCCACGAACCGTAGCATAAACCTTCCTCCCTTAACGTATCAGATCACTGAATTGCTATGGTGTACCATAACCTGAAATATTTCCTGTGAGAAGGGTACTCTATCTCTTGGCTGCCAAAGAGAGCTTTCTATCGAAGTCCTCATATAGGTGATAGGGTTGTGTAGACAGTACCAGCAAATGAGGCAGAGGATTGAAAGAAGTCTGCTAGGTTGAAATCTAAATTAAGATTATAATTTTTAGTGAGTTTTGGATTTTCACAATATGAGACATGCCATAGTGCTAATTGACCCTTTATAAAAATCATCTTTTGGTAGTGTTGCATTTGGTTTTGAAATATTCAAGTTCTAAAAAAAGACTAACAGTGGACTTTTCCATCTGCAGATTATACTGAATGGCCAGCGGAGGCAGTGTTGCAGAGGAATATTTCCCTGCTTGCTGAGACGGAAAAAAAAAGAAAGCTCATTCCTCAGCCTTCTCCATGCCTCGATCAATATATATGGTAAGTCAAAATCTCAATTAATCATTTTGCCATTAATAAAAAGTTCATAGCATCTGATAGCTCTCTGTGCCTTTTAGTGGGGTCTTCCGCATAAATATAATCTTCCAAGACGGTAGCAATATGGATGACGCAATGGCCATCATGATAGTTTATCAAAGACTTTGTCTGCCTAAGTGTCTGAGAAAATCTTCTTTAGATACTTGTGCAGGCAATATGTCCTGTGAGTTAATTACCATCCTTCAGGCTGGAATGAGCTGTCTTAGGTTAGAGCAAATGACTTACATTCAGATGGAGGGAAGGTATTTAACCTGTTTCCCTGCTCTCTGTGAGTGGGACTCTGATACTCCAGATGGACTGCTATTTAGAAACTGTGTTCTTCTAACTCTAGTCCTCTTTGAATAGGAGCCCACTACTTTCAATGGCGCACTGTACTTCCCCCTACAACTCCTACTTGCTGTGCAGTCATATTCCCAGATAATTACCTGGTGTGTAATTGGTGACGTCTGGTCCTCCAGTGTAATCGTCACCCAGGGCGATTGGTCAAGTGGTGCCATTACATCACAAAGCTACAGCAGAATGTCATCTGACATGAGGGCTAATCAGTTGCTTCTTCTAACTCTAGCCCTCTTTAAATAGGAGCCCAATACTTTCAATGGCGCACTGTACTTCCCCCTTACACCTCCTACTTGCTGTGCAGTCATATTCACAGATAGTTACCTAGTTTGTAATTGCTGATGTCTGGTCCTCCGGTGTAATCGTCACCCAGGGCGATTGGTCAAGTGGTGCCATTACATCACAAAGCTACAGCAGGGTGTCATCTGACATGAGGGCCAATCAGTTGCCTAGTACGCAATAGGATACTTATATCAAGGTATAGAAAATGGAGCAATGTGGACAGAATGCCCAGCTGAAGACTAAGGTGGTGAGATGAAAGGACCTAGGACAATATTTGAGACTTATACATTTGTTTGAAGGAGTGGTTGATCTTACCATTCTGGAGTTCTCTATAGGTTAAGTGATAGGGATGCGCTAAAATGAAGATGTTAGAATCTGTTGTTTTTATTATTCCCACGAACCGTAGCATAAACCTTCCTCCCTTAACGTATCAGATCACTGAATTGCTATGTTGTACCATAACCTGAAATATTTCCTGTGAGAAGGGTACTCTATCTCTTGGCTGCCAAAGAGAGCTTTCTATCTAAGTCCTCATATAGGTGATAGGGTTGTGTAGAGAGTACCAGCAAATGAGGCAGAGGATTGAAAGAAGTCTGCTAGGTTGAAATCTAAATTAAGATTATAATTTTTAGTGAGTTTTGGATTTTCACAATATGAGACATGCCATAGTGCTAATTGACCCTTTATAAAAATCATCTTTTGGTAGTGTTGCATTTGGTTTTGAAATATTCAAGTTCTAAAAAAAGACTAACAGTGGACTTTTCCATCTGCAGATTATACTGAATGGCCAGCGGAGGCAGTGTTGCAGAGGAATATTTCCCTGCTTGCTGAGACGGAAAAAAAAAGAAAGCTCATTCCTCAGCCTTCTCCATGCCTCGATCAATATATATGGTAAGTCAAAATCTCAATTAATCATTTTGCCATTAATAAAAAGTTCATAGCATCTGATAGCTCTCTGTGCCTTTTAGTGGGGTCTTCCGCATAAATATAATCTTCCAAGACGGTAGCAATATGGATGACGCAATGGCCATCATGATAGTTTATCAAAGACTTTGTCTGCCTAAGTGTCTGAGAAAATCTTCTTTAGATACTTGTGCAGGCAATATGTCCTGTGAGTTAATTACCATCCTTCAGGCTGGAATGAGCTGTCTTAGGTTAGAGCAAATGACTTACATTCAGATGGAGGGAAGGTATTTAACCTGTTTCCCTGCTCTCTGTGAGTGGGACTCTGATACTCCAGATGGACTGCTATTCAGAAACTGTGTTCTTCTAACTCTAGTCCTCTTTGAATAGGAGCCCACTACTTTCAATGGCGCACTGTACTTCCCCCTACAACTCCTACTTGCTGTGCAGTCATATTCCCAGATAATTACCTGGTGTGTAATTGGTGACGTCTGGTCCTCCAGTGTAATCGTCACCCAGGGCGATTGGTCAAGTGGTGCCATTACATCACAAAGCTACAGCAGAATGTCATCTGACATGAGGGCTAATCAGTTGCTTCTTCTAACTCTAGCCCTCTTTAAATAGGAGCCCAATACTTTCAATGGCGCACTGTACTTCCCCCTTACACCTCCTACTTGCTGTGCAGTCATATTCACAGATAGTTACCTAGTTTGTAATTGCTGATGTCTGGTCCTCCGGTGTAATCGTCACCCAGGGCGATTGGTCAAGTGGTGCCATTACATCACAAAGCTACAGCAGGGTGTCATCTGACATGAGGGCCAATCAGTTGCCTAGTACGCAATAGGATACTTATATCAAGGTATAGAAAATGGAGCAATGTGGACAGAATGCCCAGCTGAAGACTAAGGTGGTGAGATGAAAGGACCTAGGACAATATTTGAGACTTATACATTTGTTTGAAGGAGTGGTTGATCTTACCATTCTGGAGTTCTCTATAGGTTAAGTGATAGGGATGCGCTAAAATGAAGATGTTAGAATCTGTTGTTTTTATTATTCCCACGAACCGTAGCATAAACCTTCCTCCCTTAACGTATCAGATCACTGAATTGCTATGGTGTACCATAACCTGAAATATTTCCTGTGAGAAGGGTACTCTATCTCTTGGCTGCCAAAGAGAGCTTTCTATCGAAGTCCTCATATAGGTGATAGGGTTGTGTAGACAGTACCAGCAAATGAGGCAGAGGATTGAAAGAAGTCTGCTAGGTTGAAATCTAAATTAAGATTATAATTTTTAGTGAGTTTTGGATTTTCACAATATGAGACATGCCATAGTGCTAATTGACCCTTTATAAAAATCATCTTTTGGTAGTGTTGCATTTGGTTTTGAAATATTCAAGTTCTAAAAAAAGACTAACAGTGGACTTTTCCATCTGCAGATTATACTGAATGGCCAGCGGAGGCAGTGTTGCAGAGGAATATTTCCCTGCTTGCTGAGACGGAAAAAAAAAGAAAGCTCATTCCTCAGCCTTCTCCATGCCTCGATCAATATATATGGTAAGTCAAAATCTCAATTAATCATTTTGCCATTAATAAAAAGTTCATAGCATCTGATAGCTCTCTGTGCCTTTTAGTGGGGTCTTCCGCATAAATATAATCTTCCAAGACGGTAGCAATATGGATGATGCAATGGCCATCATGATAGTTTATCAAAGACTTTGTCTGCCTAAGTGTCTGAGAAAATCTTCTTTAGATACTTGTGCAGGCAATATGTCCTGTGAGTTAATTACCATCCTTCAGGCTGGAATGAGCTGTCTTAGGTTAGAGCAAATGACTTACATTCAGATGGAGGGAAGCTATTTAACCTGTTTCCCTGCTCTCTGTGAGTGGGACTCTGATACTCCAGATGGACTGCTATTTAGAAACTGTGTTCTTCTAACTCTAGTCCTCTTTGAATAGGAGCCCACTACTTTCAATGGCACACTGTACTTCCCCCTACAACTCCTACTTGCTGTGCAGTCATATTCCCAGATAATTACCTGGTGTGTAATTGGTGACGTCTGGTCCTCCAGTGTAATCGTCACCCAGGGCGATTGGTCAAGTGGTGCCATTACATCACAAAGCTACAGCAGAATGTCATCTGACATGAGGGCTAATCAGTTGCTTCTTCTAACTCTAGCCCTCTTTAAATAGGAGCCCAATACTTTCAATGGCGCACTGTACTTCCCCCTTACACCTCCTACTTGCTGTGCAGTCATATTCACAGATAGTTACCTAGTTTGTAATTGCTGATGTCTGGTCCTCCGGTGTAATCGTCACCCAGGGCGATTGGTCAAGTGGTGCCATTACATCACAAAGCTACAGCAGGGTGTCATCTGACATGAGGGCCAATCAGTTGCCTAGTACGCAATAGGATACTTATATCAAGGTATAGAAAATGGAGCAATGTGGACAGAATGCCCAGCTGAAGACTAAGGTGGTGAGATGAAAGGACCTAGGACAATATTTGAGACTTATACATTTGTTTGAAGGAGTGGTTGATCTTACCATTCTGGAGTTCTCTATAGGTTAAGTGATAGGGATGCGCTAAAATGAAGATGTTAGAATCTGTTGTTTTTATTATTCCCACGAACCGTAGCATAAACCTTCCTCCCTTAACGTATCAGATCACTGAATTGCTATGGTGTACCATAACCTGAAATATTTCCTGTGAGAAGGGTACTCTATCTCTTGGCTGCCAAAGAGAGCTTTCTATCGAAGTCCTCATATAGGTGATAGGGTTGTGTAGACAGTACCAGCAAATGAGGCAGAGGATTGAAAGAAGTCTGCTAGGTTGAAATCTAAATTAAGATTATAATTTTTAGTGAGTTTTGGATTTTCACAATATGAGACATGCCATAGTGCTAATTGACCCTTTATAAAAATCATCTTTTGGTAGTGTTGCATTTGGTTTTGAAATATTCAAGTTCTAAAAAAAGACTAACAGTGGACTTTTCCATCTGCAGATTATACTGAATGGCCAGCGGAGGCAGTGTTGCAGAGGAATATTTCCCTGCTTGCTGAGACGGAAAAAAAAAGAAAGCTCATTCCTCAGCCTTCTCCATGCCTCGATCAATATATATGGTAAGTCAAAATCTCAATTAATCATTTTGCCATTAATAAAAAGTTCATAGCATCTGATAGCTCTCTGTGCCTTTTAGTGGGGTCTTCCGCATAAATATAATCTTCCAAGACGGTAGCAATATGGATGATGCAATGGCCATCATGATAGTTTATCAAAGACTTTGTCTGCCTAAGTGTCTGAGAAAATCTTCTTTAGATACTTGTGCAGGCAATATGTCCTGTGAGTTAATTACCATCCTTCAGGCTGGAATGAGCTGTCTTAGGTTAGAGCAAATGACTTACATTCAGATGGAGGGAAGCTATTTAACCTGTTTCCCTGCTCTCTGTGAGTGGGACTCTGATACTCCAGATGGACTGCTATTTAGAAACTGTGTTCTTCTAACTCTAGTCCTCTTTGAATAGGAGCCCACTACTTTCAATGGCACACTGTACTTCCCCCTACAACTCCTACTTGCTGTGCAGTCATATTCCCAGATAATTACCTGGTGTGTAATTGGTGACGTCTGGTCCTCCAGTGTAATCGTCACCCAGGGCGATTGGTCAAGTGGTGCCATTACATCACAAAGCTACAGCAGAATGTCATCTGACATGAGGGCTAATCAGTTGCTTCTTCTAACTCTAGCCCTCTTTATATAGGAGCCCAATACTTTCAATGGCGCACTGTACTTCCCCCTTACACCTCCTACTTGCTGTGCAGTCATATTCACAGATAGTTACCTAGTTTGTAATTGCTGATGTCTGGTCCTCCGGTGTAATCGTCACCCAGGGCGATTGGTCAAGTGGTGCCATTACATCACAAAGCTACAGCAGGGTGTCATCTGACATGAGGGCCAATCAGTTGCCTAGTACGCAATAGGATACTTATATCAAGGTATAGAAAATGGAGCAATGTGGACAGAATGCCCAGCTGAAGACTAAGGTGGTGAGATGAAAGGACCTAGGACAATATTTGAGACTTATACATTTGTTTGAAGGAGTGGTTGATCTTACCATTCTGGAGTTCTCTATAGGTTAAGTGATAGGGATGCGCTAAAATGAAGATGTTAGAATCTGTTGTTTTTATTATTCCCACGAACCGTAGCATAAACCTTCCTCCCTTAACGTATCAGATCACTGAATTGCTATGTTGTACCATAACCTGAAATATTTCCTGTGAGAAGGGTACTCTATCTCTTGGCTGCCAAAGAGAGCTTTCTATCTAAGTCCTCATATAGGTGATAGGGTTGTGTAGAGAGTACCAGCAAATGAGGCAGAGGATTGAAAGAAGTCTGCTAGGTTGAAATCTAAATTAAGATTATAATTTTTAGTGAGTTTTGGATTTTCACAATATGAGACATGCCATAGTGCTAATTGACCCTTTATAAAAATCATCTTTTGGTAGTGTTGCATTTGGTTTTGAAATATTCAAGTTCTAAAAAAAGACTAACAGTGGACTTTTCCATCTGCAGATTATACTGAATGGCCAGCGGAGGCAGTGTTGCAGAGGAATATTTCCCTGCTTGCTGAGACGGAAAAAAAAAGAAAGCTCATTCCTCAGCCTTCTCCATGCCTCGATCAATATATATGGTAAGTCAAAATCTCAATTAATCATTTTGCCATTAATAAAAAGTTCATAGCATCTGATAGCTCTCTGTGCCTTTTAGTGGGGTCTTCCGCATAAATATAATCTTCCAAGACGGTAGCAATATGGATGACGCAATGGCCATCATGATAGTTTATCAAAGACTTTGTCTGCCTAAGTGTCTGAGAAAATCTTCTTTAGATACTTGTGCAGGCAATATGTCCTGTGAGTTAATTACCATCCTTCAGGCTGGAATGAGCTGTCTTAGGTTAGAGCAAATGACTTACATTCAGATGGAGGGAAGCTATTTAACCTGTTTCCCTGCTCTCTGTGAGTGGGACTCTGATACTCCAGATGGACTGCTATTTAGAAACTGTGTTCTTCTAACTCTAGTCCTCTTTGAATAGGAGCCCACTACTTTCAATGGCACACTGTACTTCCCCCTACAACTCCTACTTGCTGTGCAGTCATATTCCCAGATAATTACCTGGTGTGTAATTGGTGACGTCTGGTCCTCCAGTGTAATCGTCACCCAGGGCGATTGGTCAAGTGGTGCCATTACATCACAAAGCTACAGCAGAATGTCATCTGACATGAGGGCTAATCAGTTGCTTCTTCTAACTCTAGCCCTCTTTATATAGGAGCCCAATACTTTCAATGGCGCACTGTACTTCCCCCTTACACCTCCTACTTGCTGTGCAGTCATATTCACAGATAGTTACCTAGTTTGTAATTGCTGATGTCTGGTCCTCCGGTGTAATCGTCACCCAGGGCGATTGGTCAAGTGGTGCCATTACATCACAAAGCTACAGCAGGGTGTCATCTGACATGAGGGCCAATCAGTTGCCTAGTACGCAATAGGATACTTATATCAAGGTATAGAAAATGGAGCAATGTGGACAGAATGCCCAGCTGAAGACTAAGGTGGTGAGATGAAAGGACCTAGGACAATATTTGAGACTTATACATTTGTTTGAAGGAGTGGTTGATCTTACCATTCTGGAGTTCTCTATAGGTTAAGTGATAGGGATGCGCTAAAATGAAGATGTTAGAATCTGTTGTTTTTATTATTCCCACGAACCGTAGCATAAACCTTCCTCCCTTAACGTATCAGATCACTGAATTGCTATGTTGTACCATAACCTGAAATATTTCCTGTGAGAAGGGTACTCTATCTCTTGGCTGCCAAAGAGAGCTTTCTATCTAAGTCCTCATATAGGTGATAGGGTTGTGTAGAGAGTACCAGCAAATGAGGCAGAGGATTGAAAGAAGTCTGCTAGGTTGAAATCTAAATTAAGATTATAATTTTTAGTGAGTTTTGGATTTTCACAATATGAGACATGCCATAGTGCTAATTGACCCTTTATAAAAATCATCTTTTGGTAGTGTTGCATTTGGTTTTGAAATATTCAAGTTCTAAAAAAAGACTAACAGTGGACTTTTCCATCTGCAGATTATACTGAATGGCCAGCGGAGGCAGTGTTGCAGAGGAATATTTCCCTGCTTGCTGAGACGGAAAAAAAAAGAAAGCTCATTCCTCAGCCTTCTCCATGCCTCGATCAATATATATGGTAAGTCAAAATCTCAATTAATCATTTTGCCATTAATAAAAAGTTCATAGCATCTGATAGCTCTCTGTGCCTTTTAGTGGGGTCTTCCGCATAAATATAATCTTCCAAGACGGTAGCAATATGGATGACGCAATGGCCATCATGATAGTTTATCAAAGACTTTGTCTGCCTAAGTGTCTGAGAAAATCTTCTTTAGATACTTGTGCAGGCAATATGTCCTGTGAGTTAATTACCATCCTTCAGGCTGGAATGAGCTGTCTTAGGTTAGAGCAAATGACTTACATTCAGATGGAGGGAAGGTATTTAACCTGTTTCCCTGCTCTCTGTGAGTGGGACTCTGATACTCCAGATGGACTGCTATTTAGAAACTGTGTTCTTCTAACTCTAGTCCTCTTTGAATAGGAGCCCACTACTTTCAATGGCGCACTGTACTTCCCCCTACAACTCCTACTTGCTGTGCAGTCATATTCCCAGATAATTACCTGGTGTGTAATTGGTGACGTCTGGTCCTCCAGTGTAATCGTCACCCAGGGCGATTGGTCAAGTGGTGCCATTACATCACAAAGCTACAGCAGAATGTCATCTGACATGAGGGCTAATCAGTTGCTTCTTCTAACTCTAGCCCTCTTTAAATAGGAGCCCAATACTTTCAATGGCGCACTGTACTTCCCCCTTACACCTCCTACTTGCTGTGCAGTCATATTCACAGATAGTTACCTAGTTTGTAATTGCTGATGTCTGGTCCTCCGGTGTAATCGTCACCCAGGGCGATTGGTCAAGTGGTGCCATTACATCACAAAGCTACAGCAGGGTGTCATCTGACATGAGGGCCAATCAGTTGCCTAGTACGCAATAGGATACTTATATCAAGGTATAGAAAATGGAGCAATGTGGACAGAATGCCCAGCTGAAGACTAAGGTGGTGAGATGAAAGGACCTAGGACAATATTTGAGACTTATACATTTGTTTGAAGGAGTGGTTGATCTTACCATTCTGGAGTTCTCTATAGGTTAAGTGATAGGGATGCGCTAAAATGAAGATGTTAGAATCTGTTGTTTTTATTATTCCCACGAACCGTAGCATAAACCTTCCTCCCTTAACGTATCAGATCACTGAATTGCTATGTTGTACCATAACCTGAAATATTTCCTGTGAGAAGGGTACTCTATCTCTTGGCTGCCAAAGAGAGCTTTCTATCTAAGTCCTCATATAGGTGATAGGGTTGTGTAGAGAGTACCAGCAAATGAGGCAGAGGATTGAAAGAAGTCTGCTAGGTTGAAATCTAAATTAAGATTATAATTTTTAGTGAGTTTTGGATTTTCACAATATGAGACATGCCATAGTGCTAATTGACCCTTTATAAAAATCATCTTTTGGTAGTGTTGCATTTGGTTTTGAAATATTCAAGTTCTAAAAAAAGACTAACAGTGGACTTTTCCATCTGCAGATTATACTGAATGGCCAGCGGAGGCAGTGTTGCAGAGGAATATTTCCCTGCTTGCTGAGACGGAAAAAAAAAGAAAGCTCATTCCTCAGCCTTCTCCATGCCTCGATCAATATATATGGTAAGTCAAAATCTCAATTAATCATTTTGCCATTAATAAAAAGTTCATAGCATCTGATAGCTCTCTGTGCCTTTTAGTGGGGTCTTCCGCATAAATATAATCTTCCAAGACGGTAGCAATATGGATGACGCAATGGCCATCATGATAGTTTATCAAAGACTTTGTCTGCCTAAGTGTCTGAGAAAATCTTCTTTAGATACTTGTGCAGGCAATATGTCCTGTGAGTTAATTACCATCCTTCAGGCTGGAATGAGCTGTCTTAGGTTAGAGCAAATGACTTACATTCAGATGGAGGGAAGGTATTTAACCTGTTTCCCTGCTCTCTGTGAGTGGGACTCTGATACTCCAGATGGACTGCTATTTAGAAACTGTGTTCTTCTAACTCTAGTCCTCTTTGAATAGGAGCCCACTACTTTCAATGGCGCACTGTACTTCCCCCTACAACTCCTACTTGCTGTGCAGTCATATTCCCAGATAATTACCTGGTGTGTAATTGGTGACGTCTGGTCCTCCAGTGTAATCGTCACCCAGGGCGATTGGTCAAGTGGTGCCATTACATCACAAAGCTACAGCAGAATGTCATCTGACATGAGGGCTAATCAGTTGCTTCTTCTAACTCTAGCCCTCTTTAAATAGGAGCCCAATACTTTCAATGGCGCACTGTACTTCCCCCTTACACCTCCTACTTGCTGTGCAGTCATATTCACAGATAGTTACCTAGTTTGTAATTGCTGATGTCTGGTCCTCCGGTGTAATCGTCACCCAGGGCGATTGGTCAAGTGGTGCCATTACATCACAAAGCTACAGCAGGGTGTCATCTGACATGAGGGCCAATCAGTTGCCTAGTACGCAATAGGATACTTATATCAAGGTATAGAAAATGGAGCAATGTGGACAGAATGCCCAGCTGAAGACTAAGGTGGTGAGATGAAAGGACCTAGGACAATATTTGAGACTTATACATTTGTTTGAAGGAGTGGTTGATCTTACCATTCTGGAGTTCTCTATAGGTTAAGTGATAGGGATGCGCTAAAATGAAGATGTTAGAATCTGTTGTTTTTATTATTCCCACGAACCGTAGCATAAACCTTCCTCCCTTAACGTATCAGATCACTGAATTGCTATGTTGTACCATAACCTGAAATATTTCCTGTGAGAAGGGTACTCTATCTCTTGGCTGCCAAAGAGAGCTTTCTATCTAAGTCCTCATATAGGTGATAGGGTTGTGTAGAGAGTACCAGCAAATGAGGCAGAGGATTGAAAGAAGTCTGCTAGGTTGAAATCTAAATTAAGATTATAATTTTTAGTGAGTTTTGGATTTTCACAATATGAGACATGCCATAGTGCTAATTGACCCTTTATAAAAATCATCTTTTGGTAGTGTTGCATTTGGTTTTGAAATATTCAAGTTCTAAAAAAAGACTAACAGTGGACTTTTCCATCTGCAGATTATACTGAATGGCCAGCGGAGGCAGTGTTGCAGAGGAATATTTCCCTGCTTGCTGAGACGGAAAAAAAAAGAAAGCTCATTCCTCAGCCTTCTCCATGCCTCGATCAATATATATGGTAAGTCAAAATCTCAATTAATCATTTTGCCATTAATAAAAAGTTCATAGCATCTGATAGCTCTCTGTGCCTTTTAGTGGGGTCTTCCGCATAAATATAATCTTCCAAGACGGTAGCAATATGGATGACGCAATGGCCATCATGATAGTTTATCAAAGACTTTGTCTGCCTAAGTGTCTGAGAAAATCTTCTTTAGATACTTGTGCAGGCAATATGTCCTGTGAGTTAATTACCATCCTTCAGGCTGGAATGAGCTGTCTTAGGTTAGAGCAAATGACTTACATTCAGATGGAGGGAAGGTATTTAACCTGTTTCCCTGCTCTCTGTGAGTGGGACTCTGATACTCCAGATGGACTGCTATTCAGAAACTGTGTTCTTCTAACTCTAGTCCTCTTTGAATAGGAGCCCACTACTTTCAATGGCGCACTGTACTTCCCCCTACAACTCCTACTTGCTGTGCAGTCATATTCCCAGATAATTACCTGGTGTGTAATTGGTGACGTCTGGTCCTCCAGTGTAATCGTCACCCAGGGCGATTGGTCAAGTGGTGCCATTACATCACAAAGCTACAGCAGAATGTCATCTGACATGAGGGCTAATCAGTTGCTTCTTCTAACTCTAGCCCTCTTTAAATAGGAGCCCAATACTTTCAATGGCGCACTGTACTTCCCCCTTACACCTCATACTTGCTGTGCAGTCATATTCACAGATAGTTACCTAGTTTGTAATTGCTGATGTCTGGTCCTCCGGTGTAATCGTCACCCAGGGCGATTGGTCAAGTGGTGCCATTACATCACAAAGCTACAGCAGGGTGTCATCTGACATGAGGGCCAATCAGTTGCCTAGTACGCAATAGGATACTTATATCAAGGTATAGAAAATGGAGCAATGTGGACAGAATGCCCAGCTGAAGACTAAGGTGGTGAGATGAAAGGACCTAGGACAATATTTGAGACTTATACATTTGTTTGAAGGAGTGGTTGATCTTACCATTCTGGAGTTCTCTATAGGTTAAGTGATAGGGATGCGCTAAAATGAAGATGTTAGAATCTGTTGTTTTTATTATTCCCACGAACCGTAGCATAAACCTTCCTCCCTTAACGTATCAGATCACTGAATTGCTATGGTGTACCATAACCTGAAATATTTCCTGTGAGAAGGGTACTCTATCTCTTGGCTGCCAAAGAGAGCTTTCTATCGAAGTCCTCATATAGGTGATAGGGTTGTGTAGACAGTACCAGCAAATGAGGCAGAGGATTGAAAGAAGTCTGCTAGGTTGAAATCTAAATTAAGATTATAATTTTTAGTGAGTTTTGGATTTTCACAATATGAGACATGCCATAGTGCTAATTGACCCTTTATAAAAATCATCTTTTGGTAGTGTTGCATTTGGTTTTGAAATATTCAAGTTCTAAAAAAAGACTAACAGTGGACTTTTCCATCTGCAGATTATACTGAATGGCCAGCGGAGGCAGTGTTGCAGAGGAATATTTCCCTGCTTGCTGAGACGGAAAAAAAAAGAAAGCTCATTCCTCAGCCTTCTCCATGCCTCGATCAATATATATGGTAAGTCAAAATCTCAATTAATCATTTTGCCATTAATAAAAAGTTCATAGCATCTGATAGCTCTCTGTGCCTTTTAGTGGGGTCTTCCGCATAAATATAATCTTCCAAGACGGTAGCAATATGGATGATGCAATGGCCATCATGATAGTTTATCAAAGACTTTGTCTGCCTAAGTGTCTGAGAAAATCTTCTTTAGATACTTGTGCAGGCAATATGTCCTGTGAGTTAATTACCATCCTTCAGGCTGGAATGAGCTGTCTTAGGTTAGAGCAAATGACTTACATTCAGATGGAGGGAAGCTATTTAACCTGTTTCCCTGCTCTCTGTGAGTGGGACTCTGATACTCCAGATGGACTGCTATTTAGAAACTGTGTTCTTCTAACTCTAGTCCTCTTTGAATAGGAGCCCACTACTTTCAATGGCACACTGTACTTCCCCCTACAACTCCTACTTGCTGTGCAGTCATATTCCCAGATAATTACCTGGTGTGTAATTGGTGACGTCTGGTCCTCCAGTGTAATCGTCACCCAGGGCGATTGGTCAAGTGGTGCCATTACATCACAAAGCTACAGCAGAATGTCATCTGACATGAGGGCTAATCAGTTGCTTCTTCTAACTCTAGCCCTCTTTAAATAGGAGCCCAATACTTTCAATGGCGCACTGTACTTCCCCCTTACACCTCCTACTTGCTGTGCAGTCATATTCACAGATAGTTACCTAGTTTGTAATTGCTGATGTCTGGTCCTCCGGTGTAATCGTCACCCAGGGCGATTGGTCAAGTGGTGCCATTACATCACAAAGCTACAGCAGGGTGTCATCTGACATGAGGGCCAATCAGTTGCCTAGTAAGCAATAGGATACTTATATCAAGGTATAGAAAATGGAGCAATGTGGACAGAATGCCCAGCTGAAGACTAAGGTGGTGAGATGAAAGGACCTAGGACAATATTTGAGACTTATACATTTGTTTGAAGGAGTGGTTGATCTTACCATTCTGGAGTTCTCTATAGGTTAAGTGATAGGGATGCGCTAAAATGAAGATGTTAGAATCTGTTGTTTTTATTATTCCCACGAACCGTAGCATAAACCTTCCTCCCTTAACGTATCAGATCACTGAATTGCTATGGTGTACCATAACCTGAAATATTTCCTGTGAGAAGGGTACTCTATCTCTTGGCTGCCAAAGAGAGCTTTCTATCGAAGTCCTCATATAGGTGATAGGGTTGTGTAGACAGTACCAGCAAATGAGGCAGAGGATTGAAAGAAGTCTGCTAGGTTGAAATCTAAATTAAGATTATAATTTTTAGTGAGTTTTGGATTTTCACAATATGAGACATGCCATAGTGCTAATTGACCCTTTATAAAAATCATCTTTTGGTAGTGTTGCATTTGGTTTTGAAATATTCAAGTTCTAAAAAAAGACTAACAGTGGACTTTTCCATCTGCAGATTATACTGAATGGCCAGCGGAGGCAGTGTTGCAGAGGAATATTTCCCTGCTTGCTGAGACGGAAAAAAAAAGAAAGCTCATTCCTCAGCCTTCTCCATGCCTCGATCAATATATATGGTAAGTCAAAATCTCAATTAATCATTTTGCCATTAATAAAAAGTTCATAGCATCTGATAGCTCTCTGTGCCTTTTAGTGGGGTCTTCCGCATAAATATAATCTTCCAAGACGGTAGCAATATGGATGATGCAATGGCCATCATGATAGTTTATCAAAGACTTTGTCTGCCTAAGTGTCTGAGAAAATCTTCTTTAGATACTTGTGCAGGCAATATGTCCTGTGAGTTAATTACCATCCTTCAGGCTGGAATGAGCTGTCTTAGGTTAGAGCAAATGACTTACATTCAGATGGAGGGAAGCTATTTAACCTGTTTCCCTGCTCTCTGTGAGTGGGACTCTGATACTCCAGATGGACTGCTATTTAGAAACTGTGTTCTTCTAACTCTAGTCCTCTTTGAATAGGAGCCCACTACTTTCAATGGCACACTGTACTTCCCCCTACAACTCCTACTTGCTGTGCAGTCATATTCCCAGATAATTACCTGGTGTGTAATTGGTGACGTCTGGTCCTCCAGTGTAATCGTCACCCAGGGCGATTGGTCAAGTGGTGCCATTACATCACAAAGCTACAGCAGAATGTCATCTGACATGAGGGCTAATCAGTTGCTTCTTCTAACTCTAGCCCTCTTTATATAGGAGCCCAATACTTTCAATGGCGCACTGTACTTCCCCCTTACACCTCCTACTTGCTGTGCAGTCATATTCACAGATAGTTACCTAGTTTGTAATTGCTGATGTCTGGTCCTCCGGTGTAATCGTCACCCAGGGCGATTGGTCAAGTGGTGCCATTACATCACAAAGCTACAGCAGGGTGTCATCTGACATGAGGGCCAATCAGTTGCCTAGTACGCAATAGGATACTTATATCAAGGTATAGAAAATGGAGCAATGTGGACAGAATGCCCAGCTGAAGACTAAGGTGGTGAGATGAAAGGACCTAGGACAATATTTGAGACTTATACATTTGTTTGAAGGAGTGGTTGATCTTACCATTCTGGAGTTCTCTATAGGTTAAGTGATAGGGATGCGCTAAAATGAAGATGTTAGAATCTGTTGTTTTTATTATTCCCACGAACCGTAGCATAAACCTTCCTCCCTTAACGTATCAGATCACTGAATTGCTATGTTGTACCATAACCTGAAATATTTCCTGTGAGAAGGGTACTCTATCTCTTGGCTGCCAAAGAGAGCTTTCTATCTAAGTCCTCATATAGGTGATAGGGTTGTGTAGAGAGTACCAGCAAATGAGGCAGAGGATTGAAAGAAGTCTGCTAGGTTGAAATCTAAATTAAGATTATAATTTTTAGTGAGTTTTGGATTTTCACAATATGAGACATGCCATAGTGCTAATTGACCCTTTATAAAAATCATCTTTTGGTAGTGTTGCATTTGGTTTTGAAATATTCAAGTTCTAAAAAAAGACTAACAGTGGACTTTTCCATCTGCAGATTATACTGAATGGCCAGCGGAGGCAGTGTTGCAGAGGAATATTTCCCTGCTTGCTGAGACGGAAAAAAAAAGAAAGCTCATTCCTCAGCCTTCTCCATGCCTCGATCAATATATATGGTAAGTCAAAATCTCAATTAATCATTTTGCCATTAATAAAAAGTTCATAGCATCTGATAGCTCTCTGTGCCTTTTAGTGGGGTCTTCCGCATAAATATAATCTTCCAAGACGGTAGCAATATGGATGACGCAATGGCCATCATGATAGTTTATCAAAGACTTTGTCTGCCTAAGTGTCTGAGAAAATCTTCTTTAGATACTTGTGCAGGCAATATGTCCTGTGAGTTAATTACCATCCTTCAGGCTGGAATGAGCTGTCTTAGGTTAGAGCAAATGACTTACATTCAGATGGAGGGAAGGTATTTAACCTGTTTCCCTGCTCTCTGTGAGTGGGACTCTGATACTCCAGATGGACTGCTATTTAGAAACTGTGTTCTTCTAACTCTAGTCCTCTTTGAATAGGAGCCCACTACTTTCAATGGCGCACTGTACTTCCCCCTACAACTCCTACTTGCTGTGCAGTCATATTCCCAGATAATTACCTGGTGTGTAATTGGTGACGTCTGGTCCTCCAGTGTAATCGTCACCCAGGGCGATTGGTCAAGTGGTGCCATTACATCACAAAGCTACAGCAGAATGTCATCTGACATGAGGGCTAATCAGTTGCTTCTTCTAACTCTAGCCCTCTTTAAATAGGAGCCCAATACTTTCAATGGCGCACTGTACTTCCCCCTTACACCTCCTACTTGCTGTGCAGTCATATTCACAGATAGTTACCTAGTTTGTAATTGCTGATGTCTGGTCCTCCGGTGTAATCGTCACCCAGGGCGATTGGTCAAGTGGTGCCATTACATCACAAAGCTACAGCAGGGTGTCATCTGACATGAGGGCCAATCAGTTGCCTAGTACGCAATAGGATACTTATATCAAGGTATAGAAAATGGAGCAATGTGGACAGAATGCCCAGCTGAAGACTAAGGTGGTGAGATGAAAGGACCTAGGACAATATTTGAGACTTATACATTTGTTTGAAGGAGTGGTTGATCTTACCATTCTGGAGTTCTCTATAGGTTAAGTGATAGGGATGCGCTAAAATGAAGATGTTAGAATCTGTTGTTTTTATTATTCCCACGAACCGTAGCATAAACCTTCCTCCCTTAACGTATCAGATCACTGAATTGCTATGTTGTACCATAACCTGAAATATTTCCTGTGAGAAGGGTACTCTATCTCTTGGCTGCCAAAGAGAGCTTTCTATCTAAGTCCTCATATAGGTGATAGGGTTGTGTAGAGAGTACCAGCAAATGAGGCAGAGGATTGAAAGAAGTCTGCTAGGTTGAAATCTAAATTAAGATTATAATTTTTAGTGAGTTTTGGATTTTCACAATATGAGACATGCCATAGTGCTAATTGACCCTTTATAAAAATCATCTTTTGGTAGTGTTGCATTTGGTTTTGAAATATTCAAGTTCTAAAAAAAGACTAACAGTGGACTTTTCCATCTGCAGATTATACTGAATGGCCAGCGGAGGCAGTGTTGCAGAGGAATATTTCCCTGCTTGCTGAGACGGAAAAAAAAAGAAAGCTCATTCCTCAGCCTTCTCCATGCCTCGATCAATATATATGGTAAGTCAAAATCTCAATTAATCATTTTGCCATTAATAAAAAGTTCATAGCATCTGATAGCTCTCTGTGCCTTTTAGTGGGGTCTTCCGCATAAATATAATCTTCCAAGACGGTAGCAATATGGATGACGCAATGGCCATCATGATAGTTTATCAAAGACTTTGTCTGCCTAAGTGTCTGAGAAAATCTTCTTTAGATACTTGTGCAGGCAATATGTCCTGTGAGTTAATTACCATCCTTCAGGCTGGAATGAGCTGTCTTAGGTTAGAGCAAATGACTTACATTCAGATGGAGGGAAGGTATTTAACCTGTTTCCCTGCTCTCTGTGAGTGGGACTCTGATACTCCAGATGGACTGCTATTTAGAAACTGTGTTCTTCTAACTCTAGTCCTCTTTGAATAGGAGCCCACTACTTTCAATGGCGCACTGTACTTCCCCCTACAACTCCTACTTGCTGTGCAGTCATATTCCCAGATAATTACCTGGTGTGTAATTGGTGACGTCTGGTCCTCCAGTGTAATCGTCACCCAGGGCGATTGGTCAAGTGGTGCCATTACATCACAAAGCTACAGCAGAATGTCATCTGACATGAGGGCTAATCAGTTGCTTCTTCTAACTCTAGCCCTCTTTAAATAGGAGCCCAATACTTTCAATGGCGCACTGTACTTCCCCCTTACACCTCCTACTTGCTGTGCAGTCATATTCACAGATAGTTACCTAGTTTGTAATTGCTGATGTCTGGTCCTCCGGTGTAATCGTCACCCAGGGCGATTGGTCAAGTGGTGCCATTACATCACAAAGCTACAGCAGGGTGTCATCTGACATGAGGGCCAATCAGTTGCCTAGTACGCAATAGGATACTTATATCAAGGTATAGAAAATGGAGCAATGTGGACAGAATGCCCAGCTGAAGACTAAGGTGGTGAGATGAAAGGACCTAGGACAATATTTGAGACTTATACATTTGTTTGAAGGAGTGGTTGATCTTACCATTCTGGAGTTCTCTATAGGTTAAGTGATAGGGATGCGCTAAAATGAAGATGTTAGAATCTGTTGTTTTTATTATTCCCACGAACCGTAGCATAAACCTTCCTCCCTTAACGTATCAGATCACTGAATTGCTATGGTGTACCATAACCTGAAATATTTCCTGTGAGAAGGGTACTCTATCTCTTGGCTGCCAAAGAGAGCTTTCTATCGAAGTCCTCATATAGGTGATAGGGTTGTGTAGACAGTACCAGCAAATGAGGCAGAGGATTGAAAGAAGTCTGCTAGGTTGAAATCTAAATTAAGATTATAATTTTTAGTGAGTTTTGGATTTTCACAATATGAGACATGCCATAGTGCTAATTGACCCTTTATAAAAATCATCTTTTGGTAGTGTTGCATTTGGTTTTGAAATATTCAAGTTCTAAAAAAAGACTAACAGTGGACTTTTCCATCTGCAGATTATACTGAATGGCCAGCGGAGGCAGTGTTGCAGAGGAATATTTCCCTGCTTGCTGAGACGGAAAAAAAAAGAAAGCTCATTCCTCAGCCTTCTCCATGCCTCGATCAATATATATGGTAAGTCAAAATCTCAATTAATCATTTTGCCATTAATAAAAAGTTCATAGCATCTGATAGCTCTCTGTGCCTTTTAGTGGGGTCTTCCGCATAAATATAATCTTCCAAGACGGTAGCAATATGGATGATGCAATGGCCATCATGATAGTTTATCAAAGACTTTGTCTGCCTAAGTGTCTGAGAAAATCTTCTTTAGATACTTGTGCAGGCAATATGTCCTGTGAGTTAATTACCATCCTTCAGGCTGGAATGAGCTGTCTTAGGTTAGAGCAAATGACTTACATTCAGATGGAGGGAAGCTATTTAACCTGTTTCCCTGCTCTCTGTGAGTGGGACTCTGATACTCCAGATGGACTGCTATTTAGAAACTGTGTTCTTCTAACTCTAGTCCTCTTTGAATAGGAGCCCACTACTTTCAATGGCACACTGTACTTCCCCCTACAACTCCTACTTGCTGTGCAGTCATATTCCCAGATAATTACCTGGTGTGTAATTGGTGACGTCTGGTCCTCCAGTGTAATCGTCACCCAGGGCGATTGGTCAAGTGGTGCCATTACATCACAAAGCTACAGCAGAATGTCATCTGACATGAGGGCTAATCAGTTGCTTCTTCTAACTCTAGCCCTCTTTATATAGGAGCCCAATACTTTCAATGGCGCACTGTACTTCCCCCTTACACCTCCTACTTGCTGTGCAGTCATATTCACAGATAGTTACCTAGTTTGTAATTGCTGATGTCTGGTCCTCCGGTGTAATCGTCACCCAGGGCGATTGGTCAAGTGGTGCCATTACATCACAAAGCTACAGCAGGGTGTCATCTGACATGAGGGTAATCAGTTGCCTAGTACGCAATAGGATACTTATATCAAGGTATAGAAAATGGAGCAATGTGGACAGAATGCCCAGCTGAAGACTAAGGTGGTGAGATGAAAGGACCTAGGACAATATTTGAGACTTATACATTTGTTTGAAGGAGTGGTTGATCTTACCATTCTG
>NW_028255563.1:0-23611 GCF_964263255.1 Lissotriton vulgaris
ATCCATATTTGGAAATTCTGCCATCTGATTGACTGATACAATCAGAAAACAATGTCCTGAAAGGTAAAAGTCAATAGACAATTAATCATAGCATGCACATAGCATTACTTGGGAGGATAAGAAGGAAGTAACTCAGTTTTTGTCAAAAGGAAATTATTCAGCTTTATGTGGAGACATTCATTTCATGGTCGGATACAGTTAGAAAAACAGCACTGCATAGAATGTAATGACAACCACATTGGACTTGGTGCAACAAACGTGAATAAATAGTGCAGGTGGCGACGCAAGTGAAAGAAAACAGCGTAGTCGGCGCACTGTGCGAGTGGTGCAAGCTATTTACAGTGGGTGGCTAGAACGGCACATGTGACATTGTGATATCACAGTGAGCAGAGTAAATTTTGGTTCAGGTCTAGAGCCACTAAGGAAAAGCGTGCCTATTAGTCAGGCTGTTGGGTCGACGGCGTTTTGATCCAGAGAAATTAGGATCATCATCAGGACTGGTTGTCTGAATTCGGAAGTGCTTTGTAGGATCCCGGAGAATATGAGTCCTAAAGATTTAGTAGAATGGGTTGGTTGGAGATAACTAGGTGTAAGGCAGCTTGGTGAATCACCGGTAATTTGGTGTCATTGCTAATGGACCAGGCCGTAATTCATGTCTTTTGTAGGTGGTACCTTGCTCGTTTCCGAAGAAACAGTGTTCCCTGGCTTTGTAGGTTGACCTTGTTCCGTTAATTAGTTGGTGGAGGTTCTGCATTGTAGCCGGCCGAAAGTGAATAATCACGCTGGCGGTCGGCGCTCAATCAGCGCGACCGTTCAGTCGCACTGATTAACTAATCGCTGACCGCCAGCCCTGCAGCACTCGTCCAGAACCTGATTCTGTTGGTACACGGACGGTCGCGCTGATTGAGCCCCGACCGCCAGCGTGATTATTCACTTTCAGTTACAAAGTTAGCTTGCACAGGAACCACTAGATAAAACGAAGCAGGTGCTGCTTTATTTTATCCAAGTGCTTCCTGTGCAAGCTAACTTTGTAACTATTTTACAACGGCGCTGGCAGCTTGCTGGCGCCATTGTAAAATAGTTACATCATACATGCCAACATTTCAGAAGAGCAAAGTGGGAGGTTTAAATAAAAAAAAAAAAAAAGGGAGAATGGGGCCTTGAATCGGGTTACTGGCATGTACGGACTTTGGAAGTGTGTTGTGTGCAGGATCGGACATTGAAACGCCAATGCGCGCAATGGCAGGCAGAGAGAGGGTGGTGCAAGTGCTGTGCACCCCCCACCCGTGGGCTTTCCAGGGCGCACACGCAGCCGGCATGTCTGTTACATGAGTAGGCTGGGCACATTGTGTTCGCACGGGTTTCTGCAAGTTCGCGAGGGTTTTGTACAATTTCGCAATTTGCAAAATTGTACAAAACCCTCGCGAACTTGCAGAAACCTGTGCGAACACAAAAAAAAATCCACAAAATCCGCGAGAATTCGGGGATTTTGCAGATTTTCGCAATCCGCAAATTCGCGGATTGCGAATCCGCAAAATCCGCCCATGCCTAGTCTCCACATAAAGCTGAATAATTTCCTTTTGACAAAAACTATGAGTTACTTCCTTCTTATCCTCCCAAGTAATGCTATGTGCATGCTATGATTAATTGTCTATTGACTTTTACCTTTCAGGACATTGTTTTCTAATTGCACCTGATCTACCCAGTCCTGACCTTGGTCTATGGGTTATACTCCTGTCTTGTTTAAAAAATCTGATTGACTGAGGCGTTACAAGCACAAGCTTGCTGCTTATTGGTTGCGAGCGCTGCAAGCAGTTGCAACTAGGAAGTGTTGGCCGCCATTTTGTGATTCCGTTGAAACGAGTAAGTAGAAAAAAGGGCAGAAAAAGTGGGCAAGAGGAGGGTAGGAGCAGTGTAACCTCAGTGGGGTGCTTAGGGTGTGCTATAGAGGGGGTGCAAAGCGAAGTATTCACCCCTACCGGTGTGAAAGTGGTGGGCTACGGAAATTAAGTGAGGTATTGCCTAGAGTCGGATGCTGCTAAGGTGAGCTGGGTGCGGAGTCGGGCATTAAGGCGTGAGCCCAAATTGTGGGTCTTATGCTGTGAAGTCATGTGCCGTGGCCGCTGTACTACACCTGTGGAAGTAGTGTCAGCATGTGTTTATACCTACTAGGATGAACTACTGACCCGTACTGATCTGAAAGTCCTGGGGTATGGAAAATATGTGAGGTGTTGTCTAGAATCCCATGTGCTAAACTGAGCTGCTGCCAGACTTGGAGATGAAAGCTTGAGTCCAAACTGTGTGTCATATCCTGTGAAGTCATGTGTTCTGGAAGCTGTGCCACATCTGTCCAAGTAGTGTCAGCATGTAGTTCTACTTACTCTGAGGAAACTTTGTTTTGAACATCGTAACTTGTGTATGGTACTTAAGGGGTTTATACAGGGAGTGCGAAGGTAAATGCGACCGTATCAAATCAATTTGGTATTTGTAAAGTGCAAACTACTCACTCCTACTGGTCTGATGGCGCTGGGGGCATAAGCTGAGCTGCTGATGGACTCGGAGTAAAGTATCTGAACTACTGACCTGTACTGGTCTGGAAGTGCTGGGTACGGATTTTAAAAGCGGTATTGTAGCGTTCTAATCTAGGACCCTGATCGATACTGTGACCTTATGCCCCTATTCGGGTATAAATCCATTTATTCCCTATATTGGCATAACCGTTCAAGTACAATATTCAGAAACTCGTCTCTGGCCTCACACGAACAGAGCCACATTCCAGAATAGCTTTCTCTGCCACTTCCTTTGCAACCAATTAGTGCAATGACATAGCAGAAGTTACTATCTGAGATTCCTAGATTAACACTCCGAGTTCTTCAACAAGATAAAAACTCAGCAAACCTGGAAATCCCTGCTTGCTGTGTTTTGATTAGTAATAGAACTCTAATGAGCACTGATAGACGATCACTTCCTAGTGACATCTTTATTGACGTCTTATGTCCAAAAACTTACGTCAAACAAGGCACCTTTCAGGTATAAATATTACCAACGTTGCCTTAAGCAAACGCTGTCCCGTTACTGTTTCGCTGAAGCTGCCAGCTATCTCGCTGCTGCTGAAGAAGCGGTCATGCTGATGATACCATAGCTGCTATCGCTACTGCTATCGCTGCTAACTAGCGAACGATGGTGTGGTGAACTTAGGAGCTGAACAGCCATCCCCTGCAAAGAGCCCAGCAGATGCAAGCTGCCCGCGGACGCTGCCCCTCCTCCTCCTCCTCGACGCGCTGAAGAAGAGACGCTGTCTTTCTCCTGCAGAGAAATCCAGCTCCGGCGTTTCTGGTCTACCCTTGCGGGTGACTGGGATATCGAGTCGTGAGGGAGATACCAGACCTCCATCATTCTATTCCAGAAGTATGGTGTTGACTAAACCCTTGAGAGAGAATTCTTGAAACAAACCTTGGCAAAACCAACTTAAACTAAAGCTACTTACTTACTCCCCTCCCAAGTATTAGGCTTAGGTCAGGTACACTTGGGTAGGCGTAGTTAGAAGCACCAGTTGAGTATTTTAGCCTAATGTATATATGAATGTATATATGTTTTATTCCTTTTAAACAATTGTATGGCTAAGAAACCATATCAATGCTTTTACAGTATTATTTCGCAATACTTATCTTACTGTACGTACTTTTTATAATAACAAGTCTTGCAATTGTGGCAATTCATTTCTATTGTACGAGAAGAAAGACTGTCCAATAAATGTACCTTTTATTGACAACGCCCGTCTCTCTATTCTCTACATATTGTGAAAGTAAACTGCACAACCACTGACTGAGTAAAATAACTGTCTATTGTTCCACACGACCCTAGAGATTGACTCTTATCTGAGGAGCAAAGTTGCCATGTTGCACGGTTGTTGGAAAACTGAATCCCTTCTTGGCTGTGCCAGGGAAGCTGATCACTTCCTATTTCAGTCAAGAAAGTTTCCAGTGACCTCTGAGCTAGTTGGTAACAAACCCAATTAAGTTTAGCATAGTCAGTGGAGGCCTGGAAGACCCGCACTTCTACGTCGATACTACTGTTTGTTATTCCAATGCGCAGGGCCTATTGGGAAAATAGGAACTACACTACATGGCGCCCAACGTTTGGTAAGGCGATAAACTAACGCAAGACGATAGAGTAACTCAGTCGTGCATTTTTCACACAGACCCCTTTCTCCCGTAAATACTCCAATAGACGTCTGGAGTGGGTGAAAGGTTAAAATCCGCCCGAACTCAGTAGGAAGAGATTCCTATGTAACGCTCTGGTTTATTCAACGTTGAAGGATACAGTGTTCCAAAATATTGTGCACCTAATCTTTGTCTCCTTGGAGACCTACTCTGCAAAGCCTGCATTTATAAAATGTCAGACTTAGAAAACGGAACCACTGGGGGCGCAGCAGATGCGACTCAGCAGGGTCCTGATGATACTGAACCGGATGCAATTATCATCCCAGTACATTTAAGAAAGTCTATAACTTTAAAACTTATAGAAAACGGACTGACACCACAAGGTGGTACAGTAATTTTCGTGATAGAGGCACACGAATATCGACAGACAGAGGTATTCTATTCATGGATAAACTTTCCAGCGGCAAACGCTAGAACAAAAGAGTTTCACTATTACAAAATAGAGAAACCTCCGGATGAGTATGCTCCTTTCGAGGAGACTGAAATCCCACTAAAATTCCAAGAGCACCTGCTCTGGTTTAATGGCGCCCTAAAACATAATGATCATATTACCAGGCTCGGTCCACTAGGTAGACCAGGAGCAACGTGGCCGGTTCTAGCCAGCTACACACCACATCCGGACATTGCAAAAATGTCTAGAGAAGAGCTGTTAGTACAGTTAAAAACATTATTAAAAATACATAGGCAATTAGTGAAATATGTAATGCGGACTGCAACAGTCCAACCAGCTGTTAATGTACCACAGCTGACCCCTCATCAGGGGAACACTAATAAAATCACACCACAGAACATACAGTCATGTCTTGGTAAAACACCTGTAAAACGGGAACAAATTCCTTTCTGGTTAGCACAGAAAATCACTCAAATAGAGGCAGTATTTCCAGATACTACCCCTATTGAGAAACACAGAATCTTGACCATCTGCCTTCCTATGGGAATCGCACCACACGTGGAGGACTGCGACACTTGGGGTACAGTCTTTGCTTCCATTTACACAAAAACACATGGTTTTCCGTCTATGGCGGTAATACCGGATGTGCTAAAACAGATTCAAAACGAATACGGTCCAGAGCCCGCTTTAACTCTTGGTATGAAATTACTGAAAGACTTCAAGCAGGTCTCGGCTATATTATTAGCCAACATAAAACAGACCCTCCAGTTTTTCGCGATTTCGCGATTTGCAAAATAATCGCGAAATCAGCTGAAGGGCGCGATGACCGCGATTTTGACCTTTTTGGCCGCGAAAAAGGTCAAAGGTCTTCGGCAGGCAGCAAATAAGATGGTGACATCTTATTGGCTGTAAGCGCCTACGTCATCACGTGGGCCCGTACAGCCGTAATAGCTGCTTGCTTACTCCTCTGGCATCTATGTGAGTGGCTGCGTCCGCTTTAGAGGGAAAGGCATGTCTCCGAGAAAGATGAGCAATAGCCATTTCTTCTTTTGACTACGCACACATCAAGATTCCCTCAAGAACAGAGAGGGTTCTTTCTTCTTCGTGAAGCAAGTCACCAACATTCTCACCTAGTATCCCAGTACTGCCACAGCATTCCATGTGTACCTAACACTCCGCCTTTAATTCCCCTCACGAAAAGCCACGTCGCATCTTCTTTTTCATGAAATGCTGGCAAAACTGCATTTGCATCGTCTTTTGTCTAGAAAATGACTGCGCACACCGAGTGGGTGCTGCCTCTGCCGAGCCCCCACCTTCACTGCACCCCAGCATTGCAAACATTCAGATATTCTGTCCCTGCTTCACTGCCTCTCCCTCAAAGACAGGAAAGTGAGGGCCTCACATATTTAGCCTATGTTGTGGTGCCGCCAATCTGTTTATTTTTTCCAGGGCGCTGCATGTCCCGGTTCAGTTTGAAGGAGCTGTGGTTGTTTCCTGCTCCAGAAGACGCTACATGGTTCGCGCTGCAGTAAATAAAGGAAACCCATGTCCAAGGGGACAGGAGAAAAGCGGGTTACTTTGGGTGCAGGCGTTCTTGTGATATAACATTTTTCAACTGGCTCATGAAGAGATTTTAAAAATGCAAACGAGGCTGCCAATATGTTTATCTTGCCCCGAGCATTCGTGAAATACAACAAAATAACAATGAAGAATTATTTACAGCTGTACGACAAAGTGGGATTGTAGCTGGGCATTTCACCTTCACTCGAATTTCACCTTCAGTGCTAAACCACAAATCGTCTGATCATGTGCAAACAATTGTATTTTGCCGTACCTAAAACTGCAATGTATGCAATCGAAAAGCACTGGTCCCCTGCTAGGTGGAGTGAGTACGTCTGCCATTGACACCTCTCAGAGGGTTTATTGTTACAGAAAGCAGAGCTAAGAACACCACAGCCTCGTCTCCCACACTGGCACCCTGGGACTAACTGGCACAACTCCTGATGTTCAGCATTTGTGCCCGGCCACAGCCCCACACTCCATTCAGAATCTGCCTGCATTATGGTCCGGGGCTTGGATGACAATTTAGGAATTTTAAAGGAGACACACTGAAATACTTCAGCTGTACCCAGGAGTCTCTGGGCTGCCTGTGATCGTAATATAAAACACGTTTCCCATTCTCTGATAATTATACTGGGCCCAATTTTCTTCATCCCTGAAGTAAACAATACTCTGTCTGGGTATTAAAAGTGTGACAGCCAATGAAAACCCAAGGTTATGCCTGGCTTTGACTCGGTTTGCGGTACTCCTGGACCATCAAACTCGAAACAAGCCAAACTTTCTTGTGGCTTCTGCCCACTATGTTCCGGTAGGTCAGACCGCCGGTTTCTAACCTATGCTCTTGGGTAAAGTCATATGTAGTACTGGACTAGTTACCCCTGTACACAAAATGAGGGGGATCTGTATGACTAATTACACAACAATTTAAAAAGCACTTATAATTTTTTTATGCAATTCTATTATTGCTCTGTTCTTTCTAATGCAGAATGTTAGAGTGCTTTGCATCACACCCACATATTAAAAAGAGACAATAAATCATACACTTGTGAATTAAATGTGTATGACGTTACATATAATAAAAAGGGTTATAAGGTGTAAGAGTCCCCTATCACCCATACTACAAGGCATTAGGCTGTATTAGAAAGATTACAAGGTAAGAACTACAGGTAGCAAAAAGATCTGTGCCATAAGCCTGGGGAGGAGGAGTTGCTCGCAGAAGAGTTTTGGTGGGAATAGTCTCATGTTTGGGATGTAGACTGCACACACAGCCAGCACCTGTAAGTCACATTGAGGTGGGCTGTATTGTGAAAGGGCTTACACCTACCTGATACTACTGATCGGTGTAGCAGTGGCGCAACACAGGGCCCAGCAGCCCCACAGTTCGGTGGGGCCCCCGAATTCCATGGGTCCCCTCAGCACAATACTCTGGCTGGAGGGCTCCCGATTGAGTTCAGAGGGGGTCCTTCCACGTACCTTGCAGGGTGGCCCCCCTCTGCTTTTATTACGCCAGTGCTGCGTAGAGCAATATTTAACATGCTTACATTAGCCATGGCAATGCATTACCACCCACTATGATCCTGTGCCCTAGGGCACCTGAAGAAGCGGTATCATGCCTCATGGGTCCAGGAGGCAGTGGTGCCCGGCTGGGGTGCTTACATGGGTGCTAGAACATCCCAGGGAGAAATAGGATCCCCTCTCATGAGGTTAGGATTGTAGCTGTGCTTCCAATGAGCTGAAGACACTTTAAACATGCCTATTTCAAAGTGGATTACTCTGCTAAAACGGTTTCCATCGATTTAAGGCTGAAAATGAATGATTATGAGGAAAATAAAGTGCCGCAAAAATGCCGCTAAATTTCCATATTTGTGCCGCTAAATTTCCATATTTGTGCCGCTAAATTTGCTAATCCATGCCGCAATATCCTGGGGGTCTGATAAAAGGAGAAGCAGCATCTGTGGCGATCCGCCAGAAGTTGAAGGAAACAGATATAACAGATCAGCCAATTGAGCTTGCCAAAATCATAGAAAAATGCTCTGAAGAATTAGGTAGAGACAGCTTGGGTGGAAAACCAGTAAAGCCCCAACTGCTCGAAAATCCTGAAAAATTATTTATTTAAAATAATTCAAATACTCCTAAAAAGAGCTGGGATGGAAATAAACAATCCACTCCCAAGAAAAAAGGTTTCCAGTCCAGAGGAAGGTCTCCTCGACGGAGGGAAAGAACTCCGACTCGAGAACACCAGTCTCCCCAGAGGGAGCCCTCTGAGAAAAGATATAACCTTAGAAATAGGGATAATCTGAAAAAACCTGATAGATATCAAAGTATTGATACACGTCCCTCTCGATCTTTTTCACAGAAATCGGAAAGAGGACGATCAGACCCAGGAGAGCACACCAAGTCCAAAGACAAGGAACCTGCTCAGAGTAAAAAATCTCAATTTACAAAAAAGAAGGTAGCCAGTATTGGAGTAATCAACCATGCTGAGAATACTAAGGACACAATTGAAAAACAGGGAGTGGGCACAGACAATGTTAGACAGTGCAGCAGAAATCAGTATAGCCCGCAAGATCTTGATGAGTCATCTGGAGACAGTGGACACGAATGAATACATTCAGGTTGAAACTGCCGACACCAGACTTAGCAAACCCCATAAAATATACGAAATAACATTGCGTATAGAGGGTGATAAGATTAGGAAAATAAAGGGTCTATTTTGGGAAAAACTCTCAAAAGGCTATGATATTCTGTTAGCTGAAAAAGATTGGCCCCCAGAGTTTGTCAGGGAGTGCCCTCGTGGCGAAGAAATGATTATGCCTGCCTTCTCGAATCACATTCCGATTCACAAAAAATATACTTATGCAAGGAAATGGGCAGTAGCCCAGGCACCGGCATTATATAACAAGCATTGGAAATGCAATAGGTCTCGCATTAGGAAAGTTTGAGCTATTGGTATTGTAAATGACACTTTATTTATGTGTTGGTTTTGAAAGTAGCAAAATTAATAGCTTTGTCAGTTACAATGTCAATAGTGTTAACTTTTGCAAATGTGACACCTATAGCATTTGTAATGCAATGTGTGTTGTATTTACGTGACTTGGATGTCTTGATATTACACATAACAATGGCTTTTAATTTTGTAAATAATTAATACTTAAATAAAAGTTATTGTAATTTATAATGGCAATAGCTTAAACGTTTGTAAATAACTTTTGTGAAGATTATGTTCAGTGTATTTTATTGTGACAAAAATCCAAGAACATTGCATTTGCACCTACACACAGAGCCACACACACACACACACACACATATAGATGTGGTAGTGGTGGATCTGGGGGATATGGTGATGGTGGATGAGGGGGTGGATGTGGTGATGGTGGATGAGGGGGTGGATGTGGTGGTGGTGGATGAGGGGGTGGATGTGGTGGTTGTGGATGTGGTGAAAGTGGTGGTGGATGTGGTTGTGGATGTGGTTGTGGATGTGGTGGATGTGGTGGTGGAAGTGGTGGTGGAAGTGGTGGTGATGCGGTGGTGGATGAGGTGGTGGTGGATGAGGTGGTGGTGGATGAGGTGGTGGTGGATGAGGTGGTGGTGGATGAGGTGGTGGTGGATGAGGTGGTGGTGGTGTATGTGCGTGGTGTATGTGTGCGTGGTGTATGTGTGCGTGGTGTATGTGTGCGTGGTGTATGTGTGCGTGGTGTATGTGTGCGTGGTGTATGTGTGCGTGGTGTATGTGTGCGTGGTGTATGTGTGCGTGGTGTATGTGTGCGTGGTGTATGTGTGCGTGGTGTATGTGTGCGTGGTGTATGTGTGCGTGGTGTATGTGTGCGTGGTGTATGTGTGCGTGGTGTATGTGTGCGTGGTGTATGTGTGCGTGGTGTATGTGTGCGTGGTGTATGTGTGCGTGGTGTATGTGTGCGTGGTGTATGTGTGCGTGGTGTATGTGTGCGTGGTTTATGTGTGCGTGGTTTATGTGTGCGTGGTTTATGTGTGCGTGGTTTATGTGTGCGTGGTTTATGTGTGCGTGGTTTATGTGTGTGGTGTGTGGTCTTATGTGTGTGGTGTGTGGTCTTATGTGTGTGGTGTGTGGTCTTATGTGTGTGGTGTGTGGTCTTATGTGTGTGGTGTGTGGTCTTATGTGTGTGGTGTGTGGTCTTATGTGTGTGGTGTGTGGTCTTATGTGTGTGGTGTGTGGTCTTATGTGTGTGGTGTGTGGTCTTATGTGTGTGGTGTGTGGTCTTATGTGTGTGGTGTGTGGTCTTATGTGTGTGGTGTGTGGTCTTATGTGTGTGGTGTTATGTATGTGTGTGGTATTCATAAGTTAAGGGTGGTCTAAAAATTGCAGACTAGCATTCTCAGCCCTATTGTGTGCATTCGCAAAGCGCTAGTTCTGTGCATATTGGGAGATATGTGTCGTGGGTTGGGAGCTTCTACATTAAAAATCATTCTATGAATATGTAAGGGTGTGTGATGACAGACGTGTGAAGCTGTATGTGGAAGAGAGGTGTGAAAGTAAAGGGTGTGTTTGTAAGGGAGAGTGAAGGAATGAGGGTGAGTTCATGTATTGCGATAGTATGAGCGGTTACTGTTGGGATTGTGTAAGGTACGGTGACACTTTTTTTTCCGGAGGTGAGAATGTGACAGGGGTGAGGGTAGAAAGATGTGATAGTGATTGAATATATGAAGAGGATGCACAAGCTAATAATACTTGTAATGCTTTAAAACAGCATGGTCATTAAAAAGACAATTTTATCTAACCTCTGTATAGATGGTTAGTCTGTTTATGTGACTGTAAAGGTGCGAGGCGGAGCGCTACCGAGGAATGGTGGTCTCCCATTACTGATCCTGTCATACCTCCTTCCTTAAAGACTGATCCCTGGGATACAGGACTGGACGACGTGGAAGAAGAGCGCGGCGCCTTTAACTGGGCGTACTCTGAGGAGGAGGTGACCCCTCCTCCTGTATTCGTCTGCGAGGCCAGATTGGATAAAGAGCAGGAAGTACGGACAGCAGCGTGTGACATCACCCCGGAGGAGGAGACGGCGAGGAGCGGCGACGGAGAGCGGTTGAAGAGAAGCGGAGAAGTCGGGAAAGAAGGACACCGAAGGAATTCCGAAGAGCAGGCCGAAAGAGACGAACCCCACGGAGAGCCAGGAGGCCAACGACCCTGTGAGCCGCCGTGCCACTCTCCCGGGGGAGGAGCGTGGCTAACCCAGGTACGGGACCGTATGGCGGTGTGGGTGGGGAGACGGCGTGCGTGTAAATAGTGTATAGCAAACCCCGTCTGTGTTTCCTCGTAAACCCCCCCCCTCTTGTGTTCCTTACCCCGCGTTTAACCCTCACTGTCTGTACACCCCCCCCCACGTCACCGACTACAAAGTAATAAGTTCAACACTGGTGACCCTCCCCACTGCACACGGCCCCAAGGTGCAAGCCCCCTAAAGACTGTGGAACTAACGGCTCCCTCTCTGTTGGTCTTCCTTTACATGGGCTCCGGAACACCGAGACACCTGATTGACCAGACCTTGAGGACAAGACCGGAAGACCAAAGACCCCCAAGAAGGAGAACACCATGGTTCAAAGACGGATCCCAGCCAATTTGCTAGGGAGAGACTAACGTTTAGGACCAGGAGAACTTTGCAACCAAACCCTAAACGTACTATACCAATAAAACCCTCCTTACTCCCAAGACCTGTTGTCCATTCAGTTTCTGCTTCAATACCGGGTTTGCCTGTCAGTCCTGTCCCAGAGCCTATTCTCGGACCTACGGTTAACCCCTCACCCCTACACCCGGTCACAGTGACATTTTGTCATTATTCAATGAAAGTGTGGTAGGTAAAAGCTTAATGTTGAAATACATATGCATGCTTATAAATGTAAAAAGCACAAAATAGTAGTTGCAGTGACACTTTGGCAAACACTAAATGAGTAAGGCTGCTGTAAAAGTGTTGAAAGCTGAATAAGTGTTTGTGATATAGACTCATACTGTGGAGTCTGCATAATTAACCGTTCTACATGTTTTTTCATCAACTAAAGAAGCATGATGAATATATGCTGGTAATTAGGCTGGCAATTAAAACAAGTTTGTTTTGTTTGGGATAGCAAATGATGGTAAGCAGCTTCTACTTAGCTAACCCACTTTTTTCCTACTAATTTCTGGTAGTGAATTTAGCATGTTACCGTTACATCCAGCACGAAAGCTGCGGTCTAAAGGCTGTTCACGATTATTACTGGCATTTGTATAGTTAATTAACATACTGGCAGAACTATCGCTACTGAAGTTATGCCAGCAGACAAGTTTTATAGATGATTAGTTTATGTATAACATCTCATCATTATTCAATGCAAATGTGGCAGGCAGGAGCATAGATGTGCAAGGAGCATTTATAAAAGCTTTTTCTTCAAATGTGTTTGCCTGGTCATGAATGTTAGAGGCATACAGTATAAGCTGCACTGATGCTGTGCCAAACACTTGATGAGTAATGCTGCTGTAAAAGTGTTTTGGGAATTGCAAGTCTCAAAAAAAAGCATAGAAACCAGTTTTATATCAAGACGTGCGCGTGCTTTTGCCGGAAACTAGTAGGGCGGGACTTCCATTTTCTAATGGAAGCAAGCGCCCACGGAGTGCCGGGCTAAAGGAGCAGCAATGGCGCGGCGTTTCTATGCTGAAGGGGGAGCCCTGCGGTGTCACCTGCAGTTTTAAGTTCCACTGACGAGGTTAGTATGGCTTGAAGGGAAGGCGGATGTTTGTATCTTTATGCGCTAGTATCTGAGACGTAGGAACTGTGTTATGTGCGTTCGTATGTGCGAAGGGGAGGGGCGCCTGTATGCCTGAATGTTTGAGGCGGTGTATATGCATGCGCACGTGAAGGCTAGCGCCTTCAGTTCTGTGCTAGTGTGTGCACCATAAGATGTGTGTTCTGTGTACTCGTATGTGCGGCGGGGAGGGGCGCGTGTATGCTTGTATGTGTGAGGGCTTTGTGTATGCATGCATGTGTAAAGGCTAGCACCTCGAGGGTGTCAGAGCGCTGCATAAGTTAAACATCATTCTGAATGTGATGTTCGCAGTAACTGAAAATGCAGCCTTTCAGCGCGCCCAAAAGAAGTCAGAAATGCAGGCTCTAAGATTGTTTTAATAGTAAATTGCTGCTGTGATTTAATTTAAAAGTCTGATTGAAAAATCTGTTTGGTGTCTCTGGACTGTTCTGCAGGGGAGGGGGCGGAGCGGGGAGAGGTGCGACACGGCAGGCAGGGGAGGAGAGTAGGAGGAGGAGGGGGGAGGAGAGTAGGAGGAGGAGGGGGGAGGAGAGTAGGGGAGGCACGGCCTAGCGGCCGTGCAACCAAGAAGTGAGGGGGCGGAGCTGGGGGAGGAAGTGAGAGAGAGTGGGCAAGGCAGGCGGCTGGGGGCATGTGCACGCGCTTTTAAGCTCGATGCGCATGCGCATTGAGCTTAAAAGTCACGGGCACTGCAAGGAATCGCCACGATTCCTTGCAAGTTAGTTAAAGAGTGGTTAAACCCCCATAGTCTCGCAAGACTCACCTCCTCACAAAATCCAGTTAAAAAGTGAATCAACTGCCCAACTGCAGTATCCCATTAAGCAAGAAGCTAAAAAACAGGTCAGGGAGAGCTTAGATCAACTTGAATACCAGGGGGTGATTGAAACATGCACCTCTCAAATGAACAATCCTTTGTTTTCTGTCTCCAAGCCAGACAATTCATATCGTCTAGTTTTGGACTACAGACACCTTAATGCATGTTGTAAAACTTTTGCAGTACAAAACTCGCATAGTGCAGCCCTAATGAATAACAGTTAGAAAAATTATAAAACGACATTAGACATATCTAATGGTTTCTTTTGTCAAAACATTGCACCAGAAAGCAGATACTTGACCGCTTTCTCAGCATTTGGGTCGCAGAAAAATTCTGTCGACTCCCACAGGGGTTCAAGAACAGCCCAGGACTATTCTCAGCTAGGGTAACAGAGTTACTACAAATATATGATGATGAGGCATTATCTTACGTAGATGATATTTATCTCACAGATGACGACTTGGATACTCACTTGAAAAGAGTGAACACCATTATACTTGGGTTTGCAGCAGAGGGTTACAAATTCAACTTTAAAAAGTCTCGAATTGCCCATCTGACAGTACTATTCTTAGGGTACGAATTATCAAGTGAAGGAAAAAGCCTAGCGGACAACTTCTTAGAAAAGTGCTCTGTACTCCAAGCTCCAAAAACGCTGAAGAATTTACAATCCATACTAGGTTTTCTGAATTTCGGAAGAACATACATTGTAAATTACGCAGAGAGGGTTAAACCTCTCTACGAACTAATTAAACCTGATTTTAAACAAATCAATTGGACTCAAAAACACACAGAAATTTTGAGATCACTGCAAACAGACATGTTAGCAAAAACAAAATTAGATACACGTGACAACACACGCGATCTTGTAATCAGAGTCATCCCAGGAGGATGCGGATTCATGTACCTAACCTCTAATGAGGGAGAAAAGGTACCAATTTCAATTAAATCTCACTTGTACACACAAGTAGAAAAACCATTCAGTCACACAGAAAGAACTGTGAAAGCAGTGCAAATTGCATTAGCAAATGAACGAGAATTAGCACATGGTAAACGGATTAATATCCTCATAGCGGAATCCGCCTTCGAGGCGCTATTCAGCCCAGTAAACCTGCCTACAGTGTCACTGGATCCGAAATGGATACAGTGTGTAGATTCTCTAGGAGCGGAAGATGTGAAATAATATTTCGCCCCGCAATTCGAACTGAATGATTTAGAATATGAAGAAGAATATCCTCTGCCAATCGAACTTCTGCCTCTCCCACAATACGCCTGTATAATCTATACAGATAGATTTGTACAGCATTTCAACGTAGAGAGCAAATCCTACGATGCAGCCTGTGCGATTGTTAAAGGTCGCTGGCTGTGGGGTAAATTCAGACCGGAAATAAAACTGAATCAGTAAGAAACTGTTCGGCTCAGAGAGCTGAAATCAGATCTTTAAAGATGGCGCTTGAAAATGCAGAACGTGAATTCCCCACACTTATCGTGCGCGATTCTCATTTATGCGTCAACTCTTACAATAATAAACTGCAGAGTTGGATTGAAAACGATTACAAAGATGACAGGTTCCACAATAAAGCATAAATTGCTCTGGAAACAGGTAGCTCTTTTGCAGAAAACTACAAAAGACTCACGTGATACACGCAGAGTCTTCAACGTGATGGCGTTCACGTTGCAGGGAATTCATTGGCTAATACAGCCATAGCGGAAGCAACTAAACCGGCTTCCGGAGCCACAAAAAAGCGTACAGAAAAATACAGACGGGGAAACGATACTGGCAGTAAAAACGACCGTAAAAGGCGACTGTGCAGCACTACCCTTGAACTATCCACTCAATTATGCATACGTAATCGATGCAAACTCCGTTCCTTTTGCTCGAATCCCTGGAGTGGGGGAAAGGGTAATTCCAAACAGGGACCGGAGGGGCTTCCTCATACAGGAAGCACACATGGGATTGGGTCTGAGACACCAAACAATCAGGGACTCTCTGAGAGAGTTAGAATCAGAGTACTGGTGGCCGGAAATGAGTGAAGGCATTCATGAGTTTGCAAAAAACTGAAGACTGCAACAGAGATCGCAGTGGAGAACCGGCCAGTGTAGTGTCAGAAGCCCTAATAGAAAGCATTAGGCAATCTATCCGCGCTATCAAAAAAGAGAAACACGTCCCATTGTACATCGTTAAGGCTAAACACACTTAAAAAGTGTGGCCTCCAGCGCTCGGCTGACGCTAGAACGGTTATAAAAGCTCTGCAAGTCTTTATCGGCACATACGCAATTGCCACGTTCCATTCTGACCAGGGTCCTGCTTTCAGCTCTCGAGCTTATAAGAAGGCCATGGCCAGCATGGGAATTGGGTTGCGGTATTCTTGTCCGTCGCACCCCGAAGGGAATAGTGTGGTAGAAAGAAAAACCGAGACAAAGCGATCTATAACAGCGAAGGTATTAGGTTCAGGCGCTGGGTGGGTCAAACATTTAATAAGTGTCCAGACCAGTCTTAACAATTTGCCAAGAAAATCTCTAAAAGGTTTCAGCCCATACGAACTATTGTTCGGAATTAGAATGAGAATTCAGGACTTAGATAGTCAGGTATCAGTGGTACAAGATAAGAAAACAGACTTTGACATCAAAGATCGTTTGGCTGTTTTACAGGAACTGGATGAAACAAGAAAATCCTTAAGCAACATAAAGTTAAAGCAACAGCCAGATACCACTGACGAGGCACCACAAGCAACAGCCCCAGCAAGGCCTGTCTAGATTCCAAAGATTGGGGATCTAGTCAGAGAAAAAAATTGCGGTGAAGAAGGAATTTGGGCCTTCTTACAGAAAAGCAGTACCTGTCTTGGCAGTCACCGGAACAAGATCAGTAATACTACCGCCCCTTGCTGGTAAAAAGGAGAACAGAGTCGTATCTATCGACCTGGTAAAACCACAATCATGTGGCCTATAATCAGCAGTAGGCCCAGTGGACTCCCAAGAACCAGAATACCCAATCTTAAAACAATCCAAGAGGTTCAAACTGAAAGACTAATCACATTCGATCAGCCTGCAGTGCACAGAGAAGGACTATGCAATAATGCCATGGAACTCGTGCCTCTTGAGACAGATTGAAACAGTTCGTCAAGAAACACCAGTCTACAATAATGTGGCATCAGAAAGTGCTACCGAAAGACAGATTGAAAGAACAATCCCGACAATTGACAGAACTGCCTCTGGTTATTTCATCGACTTCGACAACTTTACTGAGGATCAAAGTAACCCCGAAGTGATGCCACAAACAAAAAAGTATTCTAAAGAAACTACAACGGAACTCATTCAACAAATCAAAGAATTATATCTGGATTCACCGTTGATTGAGCATTGGATTATTTCAGGGGTATTCATACTCCTACTATGCCTAATTTTAGTTTTAATTTTAGGAAAGTTTATTACAATTGAATGGACACAGTAAGTCAGAACATCAACCTAATCCTCAAACCACACAGATCATCCCACGTGAAGGACAGAGAACTGTCAACAGTAAATGTCACAGCCATTCCAATACCTGGTGGGGTAGTATGGGAGAAAACTGACAGATCTATGGTCCGGTCGAGATCCTGAAGTATCCTCATCAACTGAAGGTTTCCTTAAGTGACTTTGTAAAACCTAGTACATTCTCTGATGATTGGGACTTTAACAGTATTAATGACATGATGTCTGATTTAGTAATGTCAGCTAGATTTACAGAACATGATTATTTACAAGGTTCGTCTAGTTATGAACAGTTATTCTGTTTTACACATTATGGCGATCATTATTTGCATAAATCTGCACAGCCTAGAAATGTTTTTAAGTATAATCATTGGGAACATTGTGCTACACCACCTAAAAGCAGTTCTAAAACATTTTTTGAGAAATTCAAGTACTTCTCAGGGTTTAACACCAGTGATGCAGAAACGTTTTATTACAAACGGTTAGATAAAACAGGAATGAAAACAATGCTGACAAACACTAAATTAATATATTCAGAAGCATTTTATGAAAAAATGATGACATTTGGTTTTGATTATTGGAAAAATAACATTGAAACAAAAACCATTTGGGGTACAAAAGAGTGGCAGGTACAAGGCCTTGAAGCACTATTCAGAACCTGCATGATACCAGAACAATTGATGTTTTTAAATGACACAATTCACCAAACATCCTGTCTTGGCCTAGCTAACATCAAAGACCTAAACAAACCGTCTATTCCGAAGCCAATACCTGATAATGCAACAACAGTTATTGAGATAGACGTAACTAAAATTTTACATTTTAACAGAACACATCCTGATTGGAAAAAGTGGTTAATCTGGCCTACTGACACAAACAGCTGTCAAGATAGATTCCTGAACAAAACACAGGGGTTAACAATGACCAGACAAGACCCTAGATACTCCCAGAGACAACATCCAGGGATAGTAACAACATACAGTGTAGGGAAACTCTGCCTCGAATGGCTAGGATCATCCACACTGGCTGAAATTAAGCAACACTTGTCTTTACTAAAAGATGGTGCTGATTTGCGCGATTTCATTCTTGGACCACGCAAACAGCGTCAAAAACGTTTCATAGCGACCAGTATCTATGCTGCATACAACGAGGCTTGGAAAGTCACACAAATTGAAACAGCAGAAAAAATACGAGAAATTGATCGTATTAATTTGGAAAAATCACTTTCTGTAGTGGACAATGGGTTAATGACTCTGTCCTCCAGAATATATTAGTTGGACAATATTGTATCTTCTGCCTTTGACATAATAGACAGACTTGCTAATGTTACAGCATGGCCAATCTCAATTACGTTCTATTGTACAATTAGGCTGGACGCTGCAAAATCTTCGTTCAGGCTATGTGCCTTGGCGTTTAATCAACAACGTCATTATTTTCCATTTTTAACCTTACTGATAAACAAATCAGTTTGGCACAGAAAGGAGCAGACTATACAATCCTGAGCATCGAAAAACTTGAGAGATTACCATTGACAATGTCAGAAGGTCCTGTCATTGAATGGATAATACACGGAATTATCACTATTCCGATAACAACTTTCCGATTTAAAAAGTGCCTTGAATACATACCTACTGGACAGTATGAACGATTAGGTAAAGGATATGTTAAGTCAGCATGGAAATTACCATACACACATTCATGCTATAGTGACAGCGACAAAAATGTATTTCTTAGTGGTGAAAACTGTAAACGTTCACTAAGCGGTATACTTTTGTGCCAGGGTATTAATTTACACGGAGCCTGTGAAGGTAATTCTAACAACCTTTCATGCCACCAGCTTGTCACACCTGCAACGCAGATAGAGCCCTTCTTTATGCAACTTTCGAATGGGAGTTACATTCTAAGGACGGATCACAGATGTTGTGGCCTTGTTCCAGGGAGAAGTTCTCGTAAGCGTAACATCCATGGTCAAATGCTGTATGCAAGCATTGTTCTCGAGCAGGCCTGGAGACATAGAGACTCCCATCTGGCCTCGTCTGCATTTCTCTTCTATACGAATTGATACTTTAAGCAAAATGAAATCTGTGCTTTTACAGACAACAGTGCCCATAACGTCATCAAAAGAGACGTATGATCTTCTAGTTGCAAGGACAGCTACGGAGGTTCATGACCTTTTATCAACAAATTTCCCTGTGCATTTCGTAGAAATGTTGAGCCAACTCCTTAACATGTCTAGTGCCACAGGCATCCCAGGCATATTTAAGACGATTTTTACGGGACTGCTAACACCATTTCAAGCAATTCTGGGAATCTGCCAAATTTTGTCCACTCTGTTTGTGGCGGCATACCCCTATTTTTGGGACTTGTAGCAGGGATTTTATTTTTGACCCTCCTGCTTCGTTATGGCAAGCCACAGCTCAGACATGACTCCTACGGGAATGGAAGAAACAATCCTAGCAGTTCGCTACCGGGACAGAATAACTAGAGTCCTTGGATTGGCCAGGCTGAGAGATCTAAACATGACCTGGTTCCTTTCATTCAGACCGATATGGCAATCCTGCATCTTACCTGTACTATGATGTATGCTATGCGGAGATGAGTGCGTGTTGGACATCTGTCTTTCACTTCCATCAGCAGTACCACTGGATATCGATACTTTGCTCAGTCCGATAACGGCTCACGCATTGTGTTGTCCCCAGCGGCTACCAATCCTGATGACGGCATTCGTTGAGACTCCTGTGCTACGACTAGGTGGTAACAGTGGAGCGAGTGACAAAAGCAACATCACCCAGGTACAACCTTCTGTGAGCATTGCTGATCCAGCCTTTGATGACAGCAACCATTCTCACACCTGCCAAGTTACAGCACTATCAAATTTGGTCGAACTGTCACCTGATTTTGTAGACCAATTCTTTGAGAGCCTGTCTGATATGGTGTTCTCACCCGAACAGAAATAAGCATTCCGCACACAGCGTTCCCATGAACTCTGAATTCGGCCTTCGGTTTTGAACAACAAAAACTGCTAAAAGCGTTGGAACTCTATTTTTTGGCACGAAAAATTCTTTGCTTAAAGTAAAACTATTCATAGAGAACAGAAGCTTCTACTTCTATTTCTATACACATCTAGAGACATAATAACTTTACACCAGCCTCTAGCACATTTTACTGCAATGCATTTATATGTGATGAAATTATCTTGCCCTTCTTCTGATTGAGATATTTCGTGTAATTCTTTTTGCATAATCGTTCATTGATTTCATATGCTATAATTTTTGAATGATTTCTATGCTTCAAAAAACGTACAGTACCTAAATTTTCACGTATTACAAATACGCCTATTTCGAATGCATATATGTATTTTGGGGTGGGCAATGTTACACATGCATCTTATTGCTCGAGTTTTAGTAATTTGATGGACATGAATTCGTGGAGTGGGTGTAGCGTTCTAATCTAGGACCCTGATCGATACTGTGACCTTATGCCCCTATTCGGCTATAAATCCATTTATTCCCTATATTGGCATAACCGTTCAAGTACAATATTCAGAAACTCGTCTCTGGCCTCACACGAACAGAGCCACATTCCAGAATAGCTTTCTCTGCCACTTCCTTTGCAACCAATTAGTGCAATGACATAGCAGAAGTTACTAAGATTCCTAGATTAACACTCCGAGTTCTTCAACAAGATAAAAACTCAGCAAACCTGGAAATCCCCGCTTACTGTGTTTTGATTAGTAATAGAACTCTAATGAGCACTGATAGACGATCACTTCCTAGTGACATCTTCATTGACGTCTTATGTCCAAAAACTTACGTCAAACAAGGCACCTTTCAGGTATAAATATTACCAACGTTGCCTTAAGCAAACGCTGTCCCGTTGCTGTTTCGCTGAAGCTGATGCTGTCAGCTATCTCGCTGCTGCTGAAGAAGCTGTCATGCTGATGATACCATAGCTGCTATCGCTACTGCTATCGCTGCTAACTAGCGAACGATGGTGTGGTGAACTTAGGAGCTGAACAGCCATCCCCTGCAAAGAGCCCAGCAGATGCAAGCTGCCCGCGGACGCTGCCCCTCCTCCTCCTCCTCCTCGACGCGCTGAAGAAGAGACGCTGTCTTTCTCCTGCAGAGAAATCCAGCTCCGGCGTTTCTGGTCTACCCTTGCGGGTGACTGGGATGTCGTGAGGGAGATACCAGACCTCCATCATTCTATTCCAGAGGTATGGTGTTGACTAAACCCTTGAAAGAAACCAACTTAAACTAAAGCTACTTACTTACTCCCCTCCCAAGTATTAGGCTTAGGTCAGGTACACTGGGGTAGGCGTAGTTAGAAGCACCAGTTGAGTATTTAAGCCTAATGTATATATGAATGTATATATGTTTTATTCCTTTTAAACCATTGTATGGCTAAGAAACCATATCAATGCTTTTACAGTATTATTTCGCAATACTTATCTTACTGTACGTACTTTTTATAATAACAAGTCTTGCAATTGTGGCAATTCATTTCTCTTGTACGAGAAGAAAGACTGTCCAATAAAAGTACCTTTTATTGACAACGCCCGTCTCTCTATTCTCTATATATTGTGAAAGTAAACTGCACGACCACTGAGTAAAATAACTGTCTATTGTTTCACATGACCCTAGAGATTGACTCTTGATCTGAGGAACAAAGTGGTCATGTTGCACGGTTGCTGGAAAACTGAATCCCTTCTTGGCTGTGCCAGGGAAGCTGATCACTTCCTATTTCAGTCAAGAACGTTTCCAGTGACCTCTGAGCTAGTTGGTAACAAACCCAATTAAGTTTAGCATAGTCAGTGGAGACCTGGAAGACCCGCACTTCTACGTCGATACTACTGTTTATGTTATTCCAATGCGCAGGGCCTATTGGGAAAATAGGAACTACACTACAGTATTGCCTAGAGTGTCATGCTGCTAAATTGAGCTGCTGCTGGACTCGGAAAGGAAACCGTGAGCTCAAACTGTGAGCTATGCTGTGAAGTTATGTGCTCTGGGCGCTGTGCCACACCTGTCCAACTGTATATGGTGCTTAGGTGGGGTTGTACAGGGAGTTGCAAAGGTAAATCAATACGGTATTTGTAAAGCGCAAGTGAGCAGAGCCGGTGATCAAAGCGAGAGCTCTGTCCTGCAAAGTCAGCTGGTCTGGCCGCGGCGCCAGAGCTGTGTGGAGAATACATTTTGGCGAGGGTCTGGGAGTTACCGTTACCTGGCCCTAACATAGCGGGCCTAAGTTGTAAGTTATAGGGTGGCTCTAAAAAGAGCCCTTGTGTTCATTAGTTGGAGCTACATATAAGTGCGGATGCACCGCTTCAAGTTCTTCAGGAAAACTCAATTTCCCTGATCTGTGAAGTGTACTCCATCACTTCTGTATATATCAGCCATATCAAAAGATATGTTGTTGTAGAAGGACCCCAGTTTGTGGTCTGAGGTATGCAGACACAGATTTGTTGACTTTCTTCCTAGATTTTTCAATCTGCGAACAAAATTGTTTTGACCATTTCCACTTCTGTCTTTGGCATATATTGGAATATACAAAGACCGTTTGAGGCAAAAGTAACATCAACTGTCCAAAGTTGTCCTTCATAAACATTTCCAAACCTACCACAGTCAATGTGCCTAGGTCGTTTCCACCACAGTGCACAATCTTGAGGTCAGGGTGTTGGAGATGCAAACAGGTTTTAACCAAAGGGAACAATTGGTGCCACTTCAATACTCTGTGCAAACCATTTAATGTCCACATTTTGTAAACCTAGGTCTAAGTCAATAAGTCTGTTCACCACAGCATCACTCGGCACCACCACAGCATCACTCGGCACCACCACAGCACCACCACAGCACCACCACAGCACCACCACAGCACCACCACAGCATCACTCAGCACCACCACAGCATCACTCAGCACCACCACAGCATCACTCAGCACCACCACAGCACCACCCCAGCACCACCCCAGCACCACCCCAGCACCACCCCAGCACCACCCCAGCACCACCCCAGCACCAATCTGCGCAACCATTCAACAACTGGTTCAAATATGTTCTCTCAAGGTTTCAAACTTCATTACAAATGCCACAAAAAGATGTTAATATTTCACTTCTGTTCTTGGATTTTCGTCACAATAAAATACACTGAACATAATCTTCACAAAAGTTATTTACAAAAGTTTAAGCTATTTAAATTAAATTCACTCTTATTTAAGTATCAATTATTTAAAAAAATTATAAGCCATTGTAATTTGCAATATCAATACAGCTAAGTCACGTAAATACAAAACATGTTGCATTACAAATGCTATAGGTGTCACATTTGCAAAAGTTATAACTATTGGCATTGTAAATGACAAAGCTATTAATTTAGCTATTTT
>NW_028255564.1:0-38537 GCF_964263255.1 Lissotriton vulgaris
GATGCTGTGGAAGCGCCGGGATCAGGGCTTCACATAAAGTGCTAAATGTATCTCCTGCTGGATGTTTGTTTGTAATTGCCCTCCAGGTTTGTGCAATAAGAATGGACAATTAGCTGAGTTAGAGATAACCGGTGGAGGCCTTAAAATACTATCTCTAGGAGCCTCTGTTGTATATATCTCCCCATTTGAATTTGGAGGCAGAGCTTGTTCCCTGGGTTTAAGGCTTTTATTTGCCAATACATTGCTTACAGTGGTCTGAACTCGTTTCCTGCTTTCAGGACCAGCAATACCATAAGTTGCCCCCCTAGTGTGTGTCCAGTCATTAAAAAGTACTGTCAACCTATCAACCCTTTCTTGTAAAGATCAGTTCGTCCTTGACTATATCCCTCATTTGAATCTGTAGATCCACCACTAACTTTGTGACCCATACTGGCTGATTACCTGTGCTTTCTATGCTCTCTTCTGGGTCCCCATCCCAAATTCCCATTATCAGGAATCGCACCCAGGATCTTCTTCCTTCTTACAGTTGCTTTCACTTTAGGTTTGGGTTTACCTTTTCTACTTGATTGGTTTGATGTGGAAGCCCTAGGTTGCCCAGGGAAGATTACTTCACTTATTGCAGTTTGATCGCTAGGGGAATCGGTTATTGAAGCCCCTATAATTTGTGAGGTGCAAGGGTGCGATTTCTAGATTTGGGGTCAAAGACAGTTGTCTCTCTGTCCACTCTATTTCAGTGGCCTTTTCCAGCATCCCATCAATAGAAGTTGGTTTGATGGTTGATTTGGGCATGGCCTGGCCCTGTTTATTCTCAACACAAGCTTGTCTCCCCATTCTACAATATCTTTGGGTTAGACTCTAGCGTTGGTTGATAAATTTAAACTTGGGGTGGGCACAAGAGCTTACTGTTGCAAATCTACACTACAGACCTCTGTAGGTATACACAACTGCAAAAATACCTAATGGAAAAACCACTAAAGAAGAGCAATATCTGGGGCCAGAGAGGTTAAAATAGCAGGTTCTACACACACGAGACTACAAAATGGTTGCAGATCACCGCTTACATAGTTTACTTTCCAAAAATTATGGAAAATCAAAGATTTGTAAAAATAGAGAGTCTGTACAGCTCAAAGAGATACGTTAAAAAGAGAAAAAACGATAAATGAGTGCGGAATAAATTTTCCCCGACTTTCTCAGAGCAGAGTCATTTGAGGTACACACTGTGCTAACTGAGTTCCAGTAAAGGAATAGACAATTCCGGAGACATAACAGTCTAGAGGACATGGCCACGGTACCTTGTTTGCAGATCCCAGGGCTTGTAAGTTAGAGAACAGGCCCAGCCCAGCCTCCTCCGGCCTCTGATGGGCACGGATGGGCCCGCTCTTCGCCCGGGTAAGCCCACACGCGTCCCGTGCTGCGGGAGCTATAGAGCTCTTAAGAAGCGCCTCCTGGCGCTCCCCTGTGACGCGAGATGTGTGCGCCGACCAGGGGATGCAGGGAACTGTAGTCCGGGAGGCAGGATCAGCGGCAGGGCCGGTGCGGCGTTGTGGTCTCCTCCAACCATTTTAAGCGGCAGCAACAGTGGCAGGTAATTTGGCACCAAGAAATGAAAAATGGTTGCAGATCACCGCTTACATAGTTTACTTTCCAAAAATTATGGAAAATCAAAGATTTGTAAAAATAGAGAGTCTGTACAGCTCAAAGAGATACGTTAAAAAAAGAAAAAACGATAAATGAGTGAGGAATAAATTTTCCCCGACTTTCTCAGAGCAGAGTCATTTGAGGTACACACTGTGAAACTGAGTTCCAGTAAAGGAATAGACAATTCCGGAGACATAACAATCTAGAGGACATGGCCACGGTACCTTGTTTGCAGATCCCAGGGCTTGTGAGTTAGAGAACAGGCCCAGCCCAGCCTCCTCCGGCCTCTGATGGGCACGGATGGGCCCGCTCTTCGCCCGGGCAAGCCCACACGCGTCCCGTGCTGCGGGAGCTTTAGAGCTCTTAAGAAGCGCCTCCTGGCGCTCCCCTGTGATGCGAGATGTGTGCGCCAACCAGGGGATGCAGGGAACTGTAGTCCGGGAGGCAGGAGCAGCGTCAGGGCCGGTGCGGCGTTGTGGTCTCCTCCAACCATTTTAAGCGGCAGCATCAGTGGCAGGTAATTTGGCACCAAGAAATGAAAAATGGTTGCAGATCACCGCTTACATAGTTTACTTTCCAAAAATTATGGAAAATCAAAGATTTTTAAAAATAGAGAGTCTGTACAGTTCAAAGAGATACGTTAAAAAAAGAAAAAACGACAAATGAGTGCGAAATAAATTTTCCCCGACTTTCTCAGAGCAGAGTCATTTGAGGTACACACTGTGCTAACTGAGTTCCAGTAAAGGAATAGACAATTCCGGAAACATAACAGTCTAGAGGACATGGCCACGGTACCTTGTTTGCAGATCCCAGGGCTTGTAAGTTAGAGAACAGGCCCAGCCCAGCCTCCTCCGGCCTCTGATGGGTACGGATGGGCCCGCTCTTTGCCCGGGCAAGCCCACACGCGTCCCGTGCTGCGGGAGCTTTAGAGCTCTTAAGAAGCACCTCCTGGCGCTCCCCTGTGACGCGAGATGTGTACGCCGACCAGGGGATGCAGGGAACTGTAGTCCGGGAGGCAGGAGCAGCGTCAGGGCCGGTGCGGCGTTGTGGTCTCCTCCAACCATTTTAAGCGGCAGCAACAGTGGCAGGTAATTTGGCACCAAGAAATGAAAAAAAAAAACATTACCACCACCCGGCTGGGGAGCCCCGATTCTGTGCAGGGCAACGAAGCTTGATGTCTCCGCTGTACTACGGGGTCTGCTGAGGTGCCGGGAGCGGGCCCCACCAGCCGGCTCCTCCAGCGCCCCCAAAGCAAGAAAACATGTCCCCGCACCTGTGCTGTATCCTGCGCAGATGCGGGGACTCCTCCCCCAACTGGGCTGCAAGGATGAGGCCTTCGCCCTGCAGCAGCACCGGGGCCTCGCGTTAGCGGCACTGCCTGTGTCCCTCACAAGCCGCCGGGCAGAGTCTTCTTCTGCGGTGCTATAGAAGCTTGTTTCCTTCCCAGTATAAGAATTGGCTTGGTAGTTTGGTCTGCCCTGTTCCCATGATGCACTGGGCCAGGGACAGACTAATTTGCATATAGCCAGGTTCTGAGCTGGGATGGTGCAGTGAGCTAAAAAACGGTGATGGATCAAGCCCTGATCTGTTGACTGGGTATGAGTGTTTTGTTTAATTCAGATGCTCTGTCCATCACCACCCCCTTTTCTGAATCAATTCACTCTGTGGCAGCCACGAGGACTCACAGGGGCTGCAGTGTGGTGCTGGCTGTCTCCACCTGCTCCTGGGAACAATGGGGGATCTGCCAGGCTTTTCACCTCGTTTAGCAAAATGTATGGTATTTTGTCTCCTCCTCATTTTTTTTACTTCTCCAGGGGAACCATCAATGGATTCGGAAATATGGGAATCTGTGGTGGCTTCTGTGGACATATAAGAAGGGAAGGAATGCGAAGCAGACAGGAAAGTGGCTCCTTTAAAACATTGTCTAGGTGGAATGGGTTTGAAACAATTTAAGAATTTACCAGCGTTAGTTAAACCTGGCAATATTAATGCTCATCAGTATGCGTCTAAGGAATTGAACTTAAAATATGGTAGGAGGAAGAATAGTGTGATGGAGAGATGCATTTCTACTCGAGAAAACCTGTCCTGATGAATACATTAAAGAATATCTATCTGTACTTAGGTCTCTTGCTGTTACTTGTGACTTTGAACATTTTTCATATGAGCAAGTCCTCAGAGATAAGCTCTTCACGAGGACTGATAACCCAAAAAAATAGGAAAGATTATGGACTTCTTCTGATATGTCTTTAAGCACTGCTATTGAGATTGCTAAGGCTATTGAACATTCTGAAAAGTTTGTTCTGGAAATATTGGGTAATGAACAAAGTGATGTACACATTGTATCTAGGGATAGTGATAAAGCAAAAAAGGATTTTCTACAAAGGAATGTGGTTACACAAAAATAAAATGGGAAATACAAGGGCTTGAGACAGGATGGAAAAATATATTTTCCTCTATGCTATAGATGTGGGAGCAGTGGACACTTGGGTAATGGTAAGGTGTGTCCTGCTCTTGATAAAAATTGTTCAAGGTGCAGGAGGAAGGGATACTTTAGTAGGGTATCCAGGTCAACTCCTACAAGAGTAAATATGGTGCAAGGTCATGATGACTTTGATAGTTTTTATGGCAGCTTCTTGTCGTGTGTAATTATTATTGATGGGGTAAGACTGTGGTTATTAGTTGATTCCAGTGCTTGGCACACCATCATTTTGCATGAAATTGTACAAAATAAGTGTCCAAACAAAAATTTGATATCTCCTGATGCAGCACCCCTGGGGGGGGGGGGTACACTGGCCATAACATTGATTTTGTTGGATGATTATAGGCTAGTTTTGAATTTTCAGGATATTGCACTTTTAGGAAGATCTATGTGGCTAACTGTGGGTAATCTCTTTTGGGTTAGCCACACCAAGAAGAAATGGGGTTAAGTTAGTTACCATACCTAATCCTCCTGTGTTTGATATTTGGCCTTCAAATGATGCTAATGGTGATGTTTCTAATTGTATCTCTGAGGTGAAATCACAATTTCCTTAGGTTTTCAGCAACAAACTGGGGGAATACCAAGGGTTTAAATATTGCATTAATTTGTGTGACAATGCTGTGCCTACTCGTCACAGAGTGAGAAATGTTACATTATTATATAGAGGTAAAGTGAAGGAAATGCTGCTTGATCTGTGTGACAAAAACATCATTGAACCTGTAGAATCATCCCCTTGGGTTTCTCCAGTTGTTATTTTGGTCAAACCTTCTAGGATTATGTGTTGACTTGTGCAGCCTTAGTAATGCCATATGGGTGGATGATCATCTCCGCCCTAAATTGAAATAGATAGTTTCCACTCTAGCAGGTGTGCAAGTATTTTCTAATATTTATCTCGCATGCCCATACCAACAGGTAGGTCTGGATGAGGAGTATAAAAATATTACTGCTGTTGTAACACCTGAAGGATTGTTTCGATTTTGTCATATGCCTTTTGGTCTTGCTAGTGCAGTTTCTGCTTTCCAAAGATTAAGGAAAGAAACCTTTGAGGGGTTAACTGGGACAATAGCATTCCAAGAGGCAATACTTGTATTTGGTAAGGATGCTGAAGAGCATGATTACAATTTAAAGAAGGTACTAGCTGCTTTGTCATTTAGGGATTTTATGATAAGTTTTGGCAAGTACAGATTTAAGGCAATTGTAGTGGAATATTTGGGTATTTGTATATGCATAATTAATTTCAAATTATGCACCTAAAGTGAAACCATTTATATGATAAACAAAATGCATAATTTGACTGTATAGAAGATTTGACTGCATCGTTTAACGCTTTGAAAGGATTTGTGATAAATGTGCCATGTTTAAAACACTTCGTAGTTGATAAGCAGTGTATTTTTATGGTAGATATCAGCAATTGTAGTTTGGGAGGTGTATTGATGCAGAGACACAATGGGAAGGAATGGGGTGTTGCCTATGCACGTAGACCTTTGATGGATACAGAGAAAAATTACTCCGTCATAGAAAGGGAGTTGTGGATGGGCTGTGTCTGGGGGCCTGAACATTACAGGGCATTATATGGGGTACCAAGTTTATTATCAATATGGACCATAAGCCGCTTGTGTAATGATGGCTCCAGTTGGTGGGCATGCCATGTCCTCAAGGTTAGCCAGATAGGCTCCTAGGTTGCAGAATCTTTAATACTGGTTGGAGTATGTGCTGGGGAGGGCTAATGTTCACGCTGATTGCATGTCCAGGTTTCCAACTCTATCCACTGATCATGAGGAATCAGTCAAGCAAGAATGTGAAGTAGCTTTTACATTACGTGGGGTTAATTTTGTAAGTGGGGAATAACCCACTGTGCAATACTCTAAGTGGTCAGATGAGGTGGAGAAGGATGCAGAACCTAATATGGTAATGCAGTGCATATTAAAGGGTTAGCCTGAGGAAAGGAAGTTGTCAGGTGATATGATGAGGTATTTAAAAGTGCTGAAAGAATTAGCGTTGGAAAATTGCATTGCAGTAAGAGGGGTCAAATTCATTCCTCATCATCTGAGGAAAATCATTGTAGATATGGCTCATGAGGGTCACATGGGGATTTGAAGCACAAAGAGGCAGGTCAGAGATTTCTGTAACCCCTTGACGTAAAATGGGTCTAGATATTATTGGACCATTTTCTGATTTGCCTAGGCAATAAGCCTTTGGGATTGTTCTGATTGGCTATTACTTCAAATGGCCAGAGGTGAAGATGGTGAAACATGTTATATTAGTGAATGTGGTTGAGTTTTAGATTGAAGTGTTCTGTAGGGAGGGTATTCCACAAGAAGTAGTCACAGATAATGGACCTCAATTCACTAGTAATTGCATAGAGAATTGTTTTACGAACTTTGGTATTACACATAAGAGGATTGCTGTGTTCCATCCAAAAGCGAACAATAAATTTGAGCAGTAATACAGTGTGATTAAAGAGGCTATTCAATTGTCTGTGAAGGCCGATCTAAACTGGAGAAAGTATTTGTAATCTATGGGGCTGATTCACAAAGGAAATCTAAGACAAAAATCTCACAATTTTTTTTTTTTGTTGTGTTTTATAGAGCGTGCACTTGACCTGTGAGGGTATCAGAGCGCTTTAAACGGTATACAGTGGTGAACAAACAAAAAGTTTAAAGTGCAGAAATATACTAAATCAACAAAAAGGATGGTGAGGGGTCGGGATGTTGAGAACATAGGAAAAAAGGGGATGCAGGTGTATGGTTATAATCACTGTTACCGTTAGAGTCAGTAAAACTAAAGGTCCCACATGTTCTCGGCGGGGAGAATTGGTGATCTGGGGAAGAAGCAATAGTCTTAGATTCAGCTGGCACAATGTGGTGGTGGAGGGCAGACCTTAGACGATGAATTTACCCATGAGGAAGGTTTTGAAATGTGCAATAGAAGGGATTCTTCCGATGGCGGGTGGGAAAGATTTCCAAATTCTTAGTGCTGCTCCGGTGAACGCCCTATTGTAGGTTCTTTTTTTCTGAACGAAGGCAGGTTAGAGTAAGAGTTTTCTAGCGGACCAGGAGTTCCTGCTTCCTCCAGATACCTGTATAGAGCCATGTGTGTAATGCATTCCAGTTTCAACTGAATTCTGGCCTCTAGAGGGAGCCAGTTCAGCGCTTTCATGTGTGGGGAGAAGTGGGTGAATTTCGTGGTGCTTGTGAGTAGTCTGGCGGCCGCCTTGAGGCAGGCTGTTAGAGGTGCTAAGGAGATCTTGGGTAATCCTGTAAGGGTGGAACAACCATATTCCAGTCTAGAGATGACTTATGCTTGAACTGCCATTTTTGAGGCAGGAGCATTGATGAAAGGTTTCAGCTTCCAAAGGTAGCTCAGGTGGAATCTGGCTGCTTTAGCCATCGAGTTAATGTGGTCCCGCATGTTCAGGTTACAGTCGAGGATTATGCTCAGGGATTTGGCAGAGTCCACAATGGTCGGCGGGCAGTTCAGGGCTATGATGTCCTTGATCCACATCTGAATCTCCGGACTGGATTTTGAAGGGGATATTAGGAGAAATTCAGTTTTCGTTGCGTTAAGTTTGAGATGGTTATTGGCTATCCATTAAACAGTCAGTTTCAGGGTTTCATTCAGGGAGAGGATCTCCTCGAGCGAAGAGATATTGATATATATTTGGGTATCGTCTGCATACATATAGTAGGAGATGTTGGTGGTAAGAAGAACTTCGGTGAGTGGCTCTTAGTAAAGATTAAAGAGGGTGGGGGGCAGGGTTGAACCTTGGGGGACTCCAACTGTGACCGGGTGGGAGCTGAAAGGTTGCCGTTGATGAGGAATCTCTGAGAGCGGTTGTGGAGGAAGGACCTGAACCATTCTAGGACCACGCCATCCAGACCCATCCTGAAATTGAGGCGTTCAAGTAGTATTTCATGGTTGACCATATCGAAGGCGGAGGATAGATCAAGGAGGATTAGAAGGCAGGTTTTGCATTGGTCTAGGGCTTGGAGGGCATCGTCCACGATGTGGAGCATAGTAGTTTCAGTGCTGTGCCCTGGTCTCAATCCAGATTAGAAGTCATCAAGTAGGCGGAAGTTGTTGATGTGCTGACTTAGTTGCTGTTGTACACACTTCTCCAATACTTTGGCTAATAGCGGGATATTGGAGATAGGTCTGAAATTGTCAGGGGAGGTTGGATCCAGTGATGATTTTTTCAAAATAGGCTGGCTTTCAAAGGGTCTGGAATCGAACCCTGCTGGAGAGAGGCGTTGATTATTGCCGTCTAGCAAGGAACGATGGATTGGGGGGCGGCAGAGAGGCAGTTGGTAGGTAGCTGGTCATTAAAGTGGTTATTTGGGTTTAAGGTAGAGAGGATTTTGGAGATGGAGTCTACGTTATAGTATTCAAAGTCAGTCAAGCGGGCTTGGTTTTTAGATGAGGCCAGAGGGGGGGGGGCTGAAAAAGGGGGCAGGTCAGGAAGGGGTTGAGAGTAGGTGGCAGTACTGAGTTCGATTCCTAATGCTGTGATGTTATCAATGAAGAAAGAGGAGAATTCCTCTGACAATATTAGAGATTTGGGGGATTCTGTCGGTGTTTTACCCAGTTTGTTAGATTGGAGTTTGACCAGTTCAAATAGCTTGCTGGGTATATTCTTGCCGTTCTCCAATTCCGATCTGAAATATTATTTTTTGGAATTGAGGATGTGATTGTTGTATAAGTTTCTCGCCTGGCGGAGAATTTTTAGATGCGTTGCAGAGGAGTGTTGTCTACAGATTCTTTCAGATTGCTGTAGGGATCCCCTTTCCATGTGGAGGGTACCAGTAAACCTGGGGTTTCTGTCTTTGATTTATGTTCTTTTTAGTTTTAGAGGGGCAAGGTCATCCAGAATGTTTGAAATGGACAACGAGTAATGTTCATTGAGGTCGCTGACTGTGGTTATGTGTGAGGTGGGAGGTCAGATTTGCAATGAACCTCACGTTTTATAAGGTTGAGGTTCTTAGTGTCTCTGGTCCAGCGTTTGGGAATCCCTAGTTGCAGTGTCTTTGTCTTGCGGGTCCCCGGGTAAAATGAAAAAAATGGAGTGATGGTCAGACCTGTCACATGGGTCTATGGAGATAAGCTTGACTGAGGATTCCTTTGAAATGTTTCAGTCAAAGATGGCCCCTTTTGAGTAGGTTGGCAGAAGGCAGGCTAGAGTCAGAGCTTGGTCGGTTAGGAGCCTTTGATGGCGTTGACGGAGGGATCTTTAATGTCATTCCAGTGCAGGTTGAAATCACCCAGAAAAATCTCTGTGGCATTGGAGGAAATCTTAGTTGTGATGATTTGCAAGAGGTGATCAGTGAAAGAGTCGTTAGAACCTGGAGGGTGGTACAAAATGTGCAAGTTACATGGGTGTAATGAGTTGCTGCAGATGGAGAGTGCGAGGTATTAGCAGGAGTTGGTGGAGTCCACCAAGAGTTCTGTGACAAGCAGGGAGGATCGGTAGATGCAGGCAATGCCTCCTCCTTTCTTGTTGGAATGTCTGTCAAGTCTGACGATGTTGTAATTGGGAGGGACTAATAAGTCCAGGCAAGGGGAAAAGTATTCATTGAGCCAAAATTCAGTTATTATAGCTAAGTCTATGTTTTTGTCCAGGATGAGGTTAGCAATATCAGCGGCATGCTTGACTGCTGAATGGCAGTTGATTAGAAGACCAGATAGGGGGGGCTCTGGGGGAGTGTCAGGAATCTGGACGGACAGAAATACAGGTGCGAGGTTGCTTTTTACCACACTTCTGTTATGGAGAGTAGCTGGCCTGTTGGGGTTGATGGTTACCGTGCTGATAGGGTGTTCAGGACTCGTATCTAGTGGATGGGGGATGGCTTGAACAGAGTTGTGGTCTTGGAGGGTGGCTAGGATTTTGTTTCCCATAAGAACTAGTGGATTAGAGGTGGCTGTGGGTGAGTTGCAGGAGAGTGCGAGAGCTCAGGATTCCTCCTCTGAGAGGTGGCAATGTTGTTTGCACGGGCGAAGATGTCTCAGAGGTAGCGGGAGTGGGTGCTTGGGAGGCTTGGTGCTGAGTGGAGGGAGGTATGAGGTGGCTTGAGGTTAGCAAGGGAGAGTTCGGCAAGGACCTAAGGTCCAGAATGGAGCTATGAATGCTCTGGGTAAGTTTAGCAGCTCTGGAGTGCAGAGTTTCAAGATCCGTATAAGCTGGGGGGTGCTAAAGGGCAGGGGATCAAAGGTTTAGGAACAGTCCAGGGGGCATGTGATGGTGGAAGGGGAGATGGATTGGTTTGAGTAGACTGCAGGGCCTTTGGAGGAGTACCTAGCTCGCGATTTTGGTGGATGGCTGGCCGGGAGGAGGTCGGAAGTCTAGGGGCGGCTCTGTTAGAGGTGCCGGTGGACGAGCTCTAACGGTAAGGGTGATCAGTGGTGGGAGCAGTTAGAGGGCTAGCTCTATTGGAAACAGGGGTTTTGGGAGCGTATCAGTCTCCCCAACAGTGGGGCACTAGGTCGGAGGAGAGCAAAGGTGTAGGGGAGATTCTGTAGCCAGTGACAGGAGACATGTTGAGGGATAGGAAGAACTGAGAAAGAAGCCCTTGGGGGGGTTGGTATGTGGATGGCTAGGCATGTTAGGCTGGCAGGACAGCGGGTCATTGGTGCGGGTGTTAGGCACCCTAACAGAGTCGTGCACATAGTTTCTGAGGAGGTGGAAAAGGTCTGCACATTTATTGAGGTTATTGGTTGAGGCTTGGATTAGAACACTGCCTTTTTTGTAGAGGGTGATGGGGAGGTCACCTCGCAAGGTTGGGGAGGGTGCTATTGTGAGCTTGGTGCCGTGTGGAATGTTCCTGGTTAAGCGAATATTGAGAAGGTGCTCAACAGTTTTGCGCCAGGAGGCGGTTTGGAGTAGTAGATAAGGTCATTAATGACTGTGCCGATCTCCGCCCTGTGGCGCAAGTCGGATATCAGCATCTCAAGGTGTCTTTTTAAGGTAGCATGCTTGAATCATTTAGCAGTGGTTTTGGAGAGGTTAAGGGTAGACTAGAGTATAAGACTTTTCTCCAGTCACAGACAGGCCAGGACCTGACATGTTGGTTAGGGTGGGGCACTATAGAATTAGAAGGGACAAATAGGCAGTAAAGGGGATGGGTCTTCAGGTACTACGGTGTGATGGAACTATATTCCCAGAAGTTAGTTACAACTTCTGGTAATCATAGAAGTAATTTACGAGTGGTATCTTCAAGTCTGCACCCGGGCTGGAGTCTCCGTACTCGGGCAGAATCTCTGCACCTGGGCTGGAATCTCTGTAGTCATGGCGGACTCTCCGCACTTGAGCTGGAATCTCGGCATCGGGCCAGGTGTAGGTGATTAGATGAAGTCTAATCAACTACACCTTCAGTCAATTGATACTACCTTAAAGACCTGCACTACTACCCATATAAAAGGAGCACACAAATAAGGCCCGGGTTTGGCCACATGCCTGCTCTGTGCCTCAATTAAAAAAATGCTACCCCAGAGGAGGATGAAAAATTATACTGAGAAGGAAATTCCCATGATCTTGGAGTTCATTGTGAGGCACTACAAACAGCTCCATGGTTTCCCCCTTACAGTACCAGTGGCATGCAGACAACAGCCCTATGGTAGCATTTAGCCACTGCAGTCACAGCATTGGGGCAGGATGTCCCCACTGTAAATGACTTTAAGAAGAAGTGGCAAAACGAGAAGAGGACGGTGAAGGAGAAGTATGCCTGGGTTGAGGTAGTCAGAGTTCTCCCTGGTAGACAATCTGGACCTCTCCTCCAACTCATCCCACTAGAAGAGGATGTCTTTAACAACCTCAGTGTGGTACCAGGGAAATATGATGACAAGGACATGGATATGAAATGTCTGTCTGCATTGCACCACAATTATGGCTATGGAAGTTGTATTAAGTATGTGTAAAAAGCATAGTGTGTCAGACACTCTTGTGGCCCAGAATCCTTTTTGATGGAAAGGACAGATCCCATTCCTCTAATGCAAATGGTGGCCAAGCCCTGCTGGTATATATACCTAACACTTGGAATAGGCAAGGGCGGTGGGGCAGGTGGGGCGGAAGTGGAATTTGACAGACGTCGTGTTAGAACTGAGATTTCTGGTTGGCTAAGGCTTGGGCCGAAGCCAGGCAGTAACCACTCAATCAATCAATCAGGAGTTTGTTAAAGCGAGACTACTCACCCTTAAGGGTCTCAAGGCGCTAGGGGTGGGGGGGTGGTTGGGGGGGTGCAGGTTCCATTCCATCAAGGAGGGGGGTCTGTCGAAGAGCCAGGTTTTGAGGTTTCTTGCGAAGATGGGGAGCGATGTTGTCTGTCTGAGGTGGAGCGGAAGGGCGTTCCATGCTTTGGCCGCGAGGAAGGTGAAGGAGCGGCCTCCCGATCTGGTCTTTCTGGTGCGGGGGACCACGGCGTAGGAAAGCTGGGCTGATCGTAGGGTCCTTTGGGGTGCGTGGAATTTGAGTCGGCTGTTCAGGTATGCTGGTCCGGTGCCGTGGAGGGCCTTGTGTGCGTGGGTGAGCATCTTAAAGGTGATTCTCGCCTCGACGGGGAGCCAGTGGAGTGTGCGCAGGTGCTGGGAGATGTGGCAGTGTTTTGGCAGGTTGAGGACCAGTCTTGCAGCGGCGTTCTGGATGTTCTGTAGCTTGCGGATGAGGTTTTTGTTTATTCCGGCGTAGAGTGCCACTCTAGTCAGGGCAAGGGAACTACACGCTGATGATAACCCCTGCTCACCCCCTTGGTAGCTCGGCATGAGCAGTCAGGCTTATCCAAGAGGCAATGTGTAAAGCATTTGCGCAAAACAAACACACAGCAGCAAACCACTAGGCACACCACAAAAGGAACTCCACCCAAGGTTATATAAAAAATAGCCTTTGTAATATCATAAACACATTAGAAACATAATCCCAAATTTAAACTGTGCCAACTGGCACAAGGTAATATCAACAGGGGATTATATACAGGACAGGGACAATCCGGCCACTGTCGGAACCATCAGAACAGGTAAGTAAATGTAAAACACAACCAGTTCCTACTGGCACCCTAATGACCTAAGCATTCACATTAACAATAGACACCATCCTAAAATATCATAGCATGACATTAGGCAATAAATCACATTAGACCCAAACCTCCTTAGCATAAACACATTACGCACGTAGGCCTCACCAGCATAAACACGGTGTGCAATAACCTCCTAAGCATTAGGCCTTGCGTCCTATAAATCGTGAAACTGACCCCCTGTCCAACTGGCCTTCCAATGGGGCTCAAATGCCCTATATCCCAAGTGTCAGGGATGGCTGCCACTTCTGCAGAACCAAAAGTGCGCAATTTCGCTGGCATCACTTTGCCTCCTGGGTCCCCACTGGGAACCCAAACAATGAACTGGCCTAAACGTTGCAGATGCAGCTAATTGCGGTGCAAAGCGATACCAAAGTGGATGATGGACGGAGCATTTGAGCAAATCAAACACTCACCCCCAGTCAACTGATCTGGGTTTAATCCATCATCGTTCTTTAGCTCACTCCACCACACCAGTTCAGACATGGCCATATGCAAATCAGTCTGAACCTGTGCCTCATGAGAACAGTCCAACCCGAACTGCCATGCCATGTCTTCCCCAGACCGGAAACAAGCATCATGGGACTGGTTTTGGGTTCATAACCCTCATCAGCCAGGAATCCAGTGGCAAAGTGAGCAAGGGACCCACGTCTGTGCATACCCTGCCAACTTAGGGCGAACAAAGCGATACCAAAGGGGATGATGGACGCAGCTGTGCAGAGACTTTGGGCCCTGGCATTCATGCCATCTGGGCCCCCACTGGGGCCTTACAACAATATGCCCCACGTTGCAGTGGCCACTGTCCAGCTGGGTAGCTGTGAAAATGACCACAGGCGCTCACTGGCCTCTCCTGAGCCCCTCCCACACTGAGACTCTGAAAAGAATCTGGTCCAAAAGAGAAGTAAACACTGACACCAACCGTGCCTCAAGAGCCCCCGTTACCGGGCTCTTCCTGGGGCCAAAGGAAACAACACTGAAGTGGAGTCCCACTCACCGGGGCTATGTCCTCTGGCTCCTCTGCTCAACACGCACTGGCACTCAGCACCGAGAGTGGCCCGTAGGCTCCTCACTCCTCAACATTGGCACAGGGAGCCCTTGAGGCTTTGGACGACCCCTCCTACACTGCTTTACTCACCAGGAGTTTGTTGTCTCCTCCTTGTTTTCTTCGGGTCTACCTGCAATGTCCGGTGAGGCTGCAAGGTTCCAGGCTGCTCGCGGGGCTCTCTCTTCCAGCCCAGTCACGAGTCAGGCACTGAGTTGCCTGCAGCTTCCTCTCCTAGCCTATTTTGATAGGTGAGCCACAACTTAGTGCCTCCACCAATCAAGCAAGACCTCCTGACTTCTGGGCTGCAGTAGTGATTCCTCCTTACGGCGCAGTGCAGGGTGGGCCCCCGCTCTTCTTCCGCGCTGCGGGGGAATCCTCGCGTCGATTTTCCCTCGGATGAGGACGCAGTTCAGAACTGCAAGGCCCACACTCTCCTCTTCCCAGGAGCAGCAGCACTACAGTGCAGCGCTCACGAGGATCTTGAATCTCCCAAGTTTTAGGGCAAAGGCTGGACAAGGAATCCAGCAAATAAAATAATCTAGCGCTCACCAGGCACTAAGTCCAAGGCAAGTTTCAGGGGGCACTAGGCTGGGCCCAGGCAGGCCAGCACACAGAGCACTCCAGCAGGGAGGCAGTCCCTTGTGGGGGTTCCACCTGGAGCCCAGCAGCAGCAGCCCCGTGCTCACGAACAAGAACACCATTCATGGGTTCACTGCCCCTATATTTATATCACCTTTTCCTTTGTCTGCAGGACAGGGCTTTGGGGGAACCAGATGCAAGTAGTTCAAGGAGGAATTGGAGTACTCTGTTGACAGGGCTCCTCTTCTTCATTGTTAGGTGGGGGCTCGTCATCAGACACACCACAGGGGGGCAGAGCCAGCATTCACTAGGGCAGGCTCAATCCTATTTATGGACTTCTTCTCCCACTACTCCAAATGCAGAAGTCCCATTCAACCTAGTGCTGACTCTCCCTGCCCCTCCTCGAGTCACACACACCTCACCAGCCCCTGTCACTCAAAAGCCAGACATGCAATTCACATCAGGCAGGCAGACACATTGCAGAAAGAAATGCCAACTTCTAAAAGTGGCATTTCTAAAATAGTTATAATAAATCTGCGCACATCATTGTGACCACGCTGCGCCTCTCATATCAGGATTGACCACTGAAACACTTATCAGGGAAGCCCCAATGTATTCCTATGGGAGGGAAGCCCTACAGTAGTGAGAAACCAAAATGGCTGTTTTTCACTACCAGGACATGTCACACACTTAAGGTACATGTCCTATCTTTTACCTACAATGCACCCTGCCCATAGGGCTAAATAGGGCCTACCTTAGGGATGACTGACATTCAGAAAAAGGAGGGCATGGCACACACTTTAGATGCCTCTTCACTGCTGCAGTAAAACTGCGCGCACAGGCCCTGCAATAACAGAGGCCTGAGATAGGTTTACAAGGCTTTTTTGGTCGGTGACGCAATCAGCGCTGAAAGCCCACAAGTAGCATTTAATTTACCAGCCCTGGGTATATGAGATACCACTTTACAAGGGACTGACAGGTAAATTAAATAGGCCAAACAGGTGTAGACCAATCTTACCATGTTTATCACAGAGAACACACGCACTTTACACTGAACAGCAGTGCTAAAGGGCCCAGAGTCCTAAAACCACCAACACCATGTCAGAAAAAAGGCTAGGAGAAAGGCATAAAGTTCAGAGATGACTCTGAAAAAAGGGCCAAGTCCAACACATTGGAATAAGGAAAATGAAATTAAGAAATAAATAATACCACTTACCTTGCGCACGCCTCATCGCCGGGTGAAAGGTAAATGGTTTTCTTTTTTTTAATTTTATATTCCCGATTCGGTAGATAGTTGAATTTCCACCCCTGCCCCACTGCTCCTACCGGCACCGGCTGTGGCTGCACTTAGCCTTACTGTTAGTATGTAGATGCAGTGAGGAAGTTTGTGGCCAGTTGCACAAGTACACTTTATGTTTGCTGACTTTTCTCTGTTCTTCTCCATTGACACATTCAGCCAGAGTACAGTCACCCACTGTAGCAGAGATCCCTGCATCTCATAGGAAGGGACAATATCATCTACAGCAATCCATACCACCATCACAAACTGGTAAGTAAATGTGGTCTGGAGAGGGTCCAAAAGCCTGGATTGTTATTAGACAACCCCTGTGCATTTTACATGTATTCCATCAACAGTGCCAGAATTGTGAACTGAACTCTGAAATCTAGTGCATCACATGTGGCAACTGGAATGTTAACTGGCAAACACACATATCTTTGTAGGCCCAATGAGTTGCCCAGGAATCCAGTCTCCACAGTGACATCTACTACAATGTGGTCTGTGACATCTGGTCAGGTACCACACACTGAACAGGTGCGGTACCCTGGTAAATAAACCCAAGAATGATGTACCTGAATGCGCATGCTCCTAAAATGTGGATTTAATGTCCGCAGTATGTTTTATGTGTTCAACATCACTGTTGTCTGTCATCTCAATATGACTGCATAAGGCATTTTACAGCATACCATATCACACCATGATAGCGAGTGAAAAGATTACACTAATTGTATAGATAGGGAGTGCAGTATGTACATAATAGACTACACTGTGTCATATGGAGTGTTGTAGCACAACTGAATTGTAAGTCCATGACATAAAAACACTCAAGCAAAATCACAGGGCCCAAAATGTATGGAAATTGATGTGGATGAGCATCTCACTAATGCCAGATGGGTTGGGTAGCTGTCAGAAGGGTGTATGGGCTGCTAAGGTGGATGTAGAGGAAGGATTTTATCTGGTGGCTGAACTGCAAAACATAAATCCAGTGTATGTGGCAACCACCACCAGCTTCTATACTTTACCACAATATGTTATCCTAGTCAAATGTTGAACTCAGCTTGCCTCATATTCTACCTTATTCTCATTTATAAGTCACAAATAATATATGAGGTTAGGATGTGTGCTGTCCATTAAAAGCTAAGTTCTACCATTGTGTCATATATGTATAATGGGAAGAAAGGTCACACAAAGATTGAACATAACAATTGTGTGATCTCATAGTCCTAAATGGGTGTTGTGACTCCATGGGGAGGGAAGCATAAGTGTGCCACAAAATGTACCTGATTCTTAGACATCTCACATATTAACTCTCCAATGCAGTAATATGATTAGATCTGCAAATGTGAAATTGGTCTCATTGATAATGTACACTCCTTTAGATTTGTCAACACACAACATTATACTCATGATGCATGATGGGCTTCACAATGAAGGTTGAAGGTGTATCCAAAGGTACGATGAGGAGTTCACCATAATTACCCCCTCCCTTCAAACATCACTTGCCATCTAATACACGTTTGTCCATTAACATGATATCTTGTTGATGGTATTAGCTGACAAATGCTGCTGGTTACCCGGGGCCCATATGTAAAGTTTAGGAGGAAAACATGCTGAACACTGGCCAGAAGTAACATATCAGTGGTCTATGACAATGATATGTGAACTCATTGCTATCATCCAGTGTACTTGAACATGGACATGTATGTCTCATAACTGCTGCTGGCAGAATAAATCAGTGCTGCAGACAACACCATCCCAGGGTATGCAATTATGGTTGCAGCAATCAAACCCACTCGCAGCTGTCCATCAGGTAAAAGTACTAGGCCTGGGCGAAGCACTACGCTACGCTCGCGGAGTTTGCGAAGTTTGCGCAACTTCGCACTATGCGAGCTGCACATAGCACAGTGCGAACATGCGTAGTGCAGCGTAGCGTAGTACATCGCTAATTTTTTGCTTGTTCGCGGTCCTGAACATCATGTTTGCGACCGCGAGCAAGCAAAATTACATCCCGGCGAGATTCTCAACGCAGGGAGGTAAGGTTTCTCATTGTGAGTGGTTGTGCATGCTCGCGACCGCTCTCAATGAGAAACTACCAGTTCGCGTTGAGAAAGCTGCAGCTCGAGTAATAATCTACTCGAGCAGCAGAAAACTACAGCTCACACTGTGCAAGATGCCGTTTTCAATGATTGCACAGTGCCGGATGCTTGTCTGCACTGTGCAATCATTGAAGGCGCATCTTGCACAGTGCGAACATGCTACTACGCAGCTCGCGTAGTGCTACGTGAAGTTCGCGTAGTGCGAAGTGCACTTTGCGTAGCTTCGCATAGCGCTACTACGCGAACTACGCCCACCCTTAAAAAGTACCATAAAGTGTTTTCCTATAATGGATTCGAAAATCATTCTGAAGATCTAAATCCGCTTTTGCATAGCATCTGTAGTTGGTGTGTAAAAAGTTACGTACATACTATTTCAGTTATGTGTGTATCACATGTGTTTGTTAGCATATTAGTCATGCAGATCATTAAATATGGTGTAACTTCCTTCTCAAGCTACTGGATCAAGGATCACATCTTCAGCTATACGTATGTGGAGCAATCCTCAGCAGTTGACATTAAGGGAGATCTCAAAGCAAAACAGAGCTGTGGCTGATGCTGGTGAGTTTGCTTGTACATTGTATATCTCCATTCAGAACCTCAGTGGTATGTTGTGAGCTGTCAAGTGTAGGTGTACCCAAACCAGGTCACATGTGCATCATCTGTTGATACAAAGTACAGTAGAATCAACCCTTGTGTTGCACCACATCATACACTAGGGCCAATTACTAATCCTGTTGCAAACACTGTCTTCCAGGTGATGAGGTTGATGAGGACAATGAACCTTCCACCAGTGGTGGACAACAGGCATTTGAAGGGGAGAATCCCCAAATCTTGCAAGCAGCCATTTCATTTGCCAGTACTAAGTAATAAGAGGAGAAGGAGAAAGAAGTACCAGAGGCAGTGATGAATTGGAGGATGATGGAGACTATCTGGCCCTTCACACAGAGGATGAGGAGTCAGATGCCCTGACCAGAACATTCGGTTCACTGGCCAAAATGTGTACCCTGTACGCCTAGCAAAGTATCTCATTATCCAAAGCCCAGGAATTGCCTGTTCTCAGCATAGGTGTCAGAGCCTATGTTAGGGTATTTCTGGTAGCCACTAGAGGGGGACTAGTGGTCGGGGATGCAGCTGGAGACCTCAATGGAATTGGGGCCTCTAGAGTCAGGGAGGGGCTGATGGCAAGCCCAAGTTGTGATGTGACCTGCCCTGGGACACCTTGATAAACAAAAGTTATAGATTGTCAGAGGGAGAGTTGATCTCCTCCCCCACTGGCCAGAGGTGTCCAGTTCTTCACCCCTGTATAATGTTCTCAGCCTCCACCCGGTCAGTAGCACTTGAGTTGTGTTCCCAGTCTGTCCAGGTGGGCGCGTTTGTCCTGCCTTCTGATGTTGAAGGTCTCTCCTCCTACTCCTCCTCTTTGGTTGTGGAGAGAGTAGATGGCGGCTAGTTCTCCAATGATGTCCTGCTCTGCCCCTGGTCCTCCTGGACAGCTGGGCCTAGTAAAATGGAAGACAAATCATAATATAGTAGTTATACACAACAGAAGGACACACTTAACTAAATGAAGCAAGTGCAGACTTAGTTCTCTGCTGATAACACTATCCAAATAGCAGTGGCTTGGAGCCTTAAGTACATGTACATTGACATCTTGCATGAATTTTGATGCCATACATTTCTGTACTGAGCAACCCTCACCTTCAGCATCTTGTAATCTGTATGCCCTGTCATTGCTACATAGGCATCTTCCAATGCCAGTCTACAAAAGCAGATCTGAGACAGTCTGGATGATATTAGAATGATCCTCTGATATGGAGTCTCAGCACTTTTACACTTTCTAACAAATGTCATCTGCTGTGTATCATTGTATGAGATAACACAAATGATTTGTGTGTACATATATTGGAACCGGAGGTCACTCGTTGGCACAGGTATGCACCTGTGACAAGCAAGGACCCTCAGTTCCACGTCAGGGCAAGGGAACTACTCCTTCGAATAACCCCTGCTCACCCTCTCGGTAGCGTGGCGCGAGCAGACAAGGCTAATCCTCAGGGCGATAGTAAGTTAAGCATTTATGATCACACACAGTAAACCCACTGACCCACCACAAATGGACACCAGTCGTATGGTTGTATCAAAAAATACGTATACTTTATATAAAAGATAGATTCAGCAGAGATCGTTTCAGGCACAAGTCTGCAAAGTCCTTTCTGGTCCTTTCCTTTCCGTTCTCAGCAAGGCACCACTGCAGGCCAGTCCAACAGGATACAGACTAGTTTCCGTCCTTCAGCTTCGCTTGGTCCTTCTAGTCAGGCAGAGGTTCGTCGTAGTCAAAACTGGATCTGATTTGTAAGGAGCGGAGCACCTATATTTATACTGCATTTCTTTTGTCTTTGCAGGCCAGGGGGCCCCAGCCTGGTTCAACCTGGTTCTGAAGTACTCTGTTGACAGGACGCTGCCGTCTTCTTTCAGGGTGCAGGGCAGAGACATCAGACGCTCTGCAGGAGGTGGAGCCAGCATTGTGGTGGTGGAGCAGAACCCTATTCAGAGTCAAGGACTACTCCGCCCACCTATTCTGGTGTAAGCACCCCATTCACCACCTGGAGCACCAGACTATCCCCGGGAATCTCACAGCCCTGTCACTCACACAAACCCAGACAGCAGATACACATCCTGGCAGAGGCGGGATGAACAGTTAGACGAGCAAAGGCTAACTTTCTAAAAGTAGCATTTGCAAACACAGGATATTAAAATAAACCTTTCTGAAGGAAGTATTTTATTATTCTGAGTTCAGGCATACTAAACTCGACCTGCTACTGGGTTCCCTGAGTCTGCCGGCACTATAGCGTGTAATAGCAGGGTTATCACAAGACCAAATAATGTTTAGTAAATTGAGGTCACCAGATTACAATAGGCAAACTTAGTCGTTCAATGTTCGTTGTTTAGCAAGGTACGATGACAGGGAAAAAAGAAACCTTGCGAACCCTGGATCCGATATGAGCTCGCGACAGAGTACAAGTGTACCTTGCTGGTGGAAGTCCGAGGCGTTTCAGGCGCGGCTACTTGTGAGGGCGAACCCCGATCGAGGCCGAAGGTTCTCCAGAGGATCTCTCCGGCTCAATCCCCCTTGAGGAGCGAGGTGAAGGAGCTAGACTGTGGAGGGTTGCGGCGATCCGGGATTGATGCAGCTTACTGGGCGAGGCGCCGTTCAGGCCTGCGGAAGGTACTACTTCTTAGCACGCCGGGTCGTACTCATGGATCTGTGAGAGGTGTCGAGTTCTCGGGCAGACGGATGCAGCACCAGGCTTCCGGTACCACGGTACGGGGAGGCCTTTCTTGAGGTGCGGCACGAGCCTTGGTATGCAGGAGTGCAAAGCGAGCCAGTCGGGTACGTTACGACGTACGGACCGTCCGAGGCTATGAAATGCTCTCCGTGCAGATTCCGGCTGGAGAAGTTGAGAGGCAAACAGCGCGCTCCGTAAGCGGCGAGGTGACAGGAGAGCAGGCGGCCGGGCACTGAAGCGGAGAGCGACTCAGGGATGAGCGGGGCTCTCTACGACGGGGCGGCCAAGCTCCGAGCTGTCACGACCTGGGAGGGGGCAAAGGCACCCGAGTCACAACTCTGGTGACGGAATAAGAACTGAGGCCCAACAGCAGACGGACACAAGCAGATAGAACCCAATGGTCCTGGGGTTCCGTTCAGGGGACAAGTTCTCGATCAAGCCCTTGGAGATCGTTTCAGGCACAAGTCTACAAAGTCCTTTCTGGTCCTTTCCTTTCCGTTCTCAGCAAGGCACCACTGCAGGCCAGTCCAACAGGATACAGACTAGTTTCCGTCCTTCAGCTTCGCTTGGTCCTTCTAGTCAGGCAGAGGTTCGTCGTAGTCAAAACTGGATCTGATTTGTAAGGAGCGGAGCACCTATATTTATACTGCATTTCTTTTGTCTTTGCAGGCCAGGGGGCCCGAGCCTGGTTCAACCTGGTTCTGAAGTACTCTGTTGACAGGACGCTGCCGTCTTCTTTCAGGGTGCAGGGCAGAGACATCAGACGCTCTGCAGGAGGTGGAGCCAGCATTGTGGTGGTGGAGCAGAACCCTATTCAGAGTCAAGGACTACTCCGCCCACCTATTCTGGTGTAAGCACCCCATTCACCACCTGGAGCACCAGACTATCCCCGGGAATCTCACAGCCCTGTCACTCACACAAACCCAGACAGCAGATACACATCCTGGCAGAGGCGGGATGAACAGTTAGACGAGCAAAGGCTAACTTTCTAAAAGTAGCATTTGCAAACACAGGATATTAAAATAAACCTTTCTGAAGGAAGTATTTTATTATACTGAGTTCAGGCATACTAAACTCGACCTGCTACTGTGTTCCCTGAGTCTGCCGGCACTATAGCGTGTAATAGCTCCGACAGCTCATCTAGCCTAAGAGAACAGGTAGCCCTTCAATAGTGAAGAACGAAAAAGGGTGGTAATTCACTACTAGGACATGCCACACTCTAGGCTTGACCTACCTTACGCTTGCAATGCACCCTGCCCGTAGGCCTACCATAGGGGTGATTGATATGAAGGTGAGGGAAGGTTCTGGGACTGGTAAGTGTGGGCACTTGCACAGTCAGCGTGACAGTACAAGACTGTACGCGAGGTCAGCAATGGCGGACCCGAGACATATCTTACGAGGCCGCTTCTGTGGGTGGTGCACCCAGCGCTGCAGGCCCACTAGCAGCATTTGTATCTACAAGCCCCGGCACGCCTTGTGCACTTTACTGGGGACTGAAAGTAAACCAAATAATCCAATTGTAGAAATCAATTACACATACACTTTACATTGGGAGCACTTGCACTGCGGCACGGATTGGCCGTGGCGCAGTGCCCTGAGCATCAAACACCAGCAAAACAAGTGGAAGGGAAACTCACTCCAAGGTGCCAGGTCCTAACACGTGTCCCCTCCAGCTGAAAGGTGCGGAGAACTACCCTACCCCAGGGAGTTCCTCATCACTAAGGCGGAAAAACCTTGACAGACCGTCAGCATTGGCGTGGTCTATGCCAGGGCTGTGTTCCACCGTAAAGTCCATACTCTGTAGAGAAATGGACCACCTCAACAGTTTCGGGTTCTCAACCCTCATTTGCATTAACCATCTGAGGGGCCTGTGGTCCGCCTGTGGTTGGAAGTGAGACCCAAACAAGTAGGGTCTTAGCTTCTTCAGGGCCCAGACCACAGCAAAAGCTTCTCGCTCAATCGCACTCCACTTCTGTTCCTGTGGAAGTAACCTTCGACTGATGAAGGCCACAGGGTGATCCCATCCCTCTTCAGTCGTCTGTAAAAGGACAGCCCCTATCCCATGCTCTGAAGCGTCTGTCTGCACTAAGAACTCTTTGGGGAAATCAGGAGCCAGGAGCACGGGCGCCGTGCACATGGCCTTCTTCAGGGTGTCGAATGCTTCCTGACAGGTCTCGGTCCATATCACTTTCCGGGGCTGCTTCTTCGAAGTCAGCTCCGTCAAGGGGGCAACGATGGTGCTGTATCCCTTGACGAACCTCCTGTAGTACCCGGTGAGTCCGAGGAAGGCCCTCACCTCCGTTTGGGTCTTGGGGGCTTCCCAAACCAGGATGGTCTGAATTTTGGGTTGAAGGAGTGCCACCTGGCCGCTCCCAACTTAGTGTCCCAAATACACCACTGAACCCTACCCCATCAGGCACTTGCTTGCCTTGATCGTGAGGCCTGCCTTGCGCAGAGCCGCCAACACTTCCCAAAGGTGCCGCAAGTGTTCCTTCCACGTTCCACTGAACACTGCGATGTCGTCCAGGTAGGCAGCACTGAACGCATCCAGTCCGACCAACACCTGGTTGACCAAACTCTGGAAGGTGGCAGGGGCGTTTTTCATCCCGAAGGGCATGACCCGGAATTGGTAGTGCCCATCTGGGGTTGAAAATGCTGACCTCTCTTTGGCCCCTTCAGTTAAGGCAATCTGCCAGTACCCAGACGTTAAGTCAAACGTACTGAGGTACCGAGCAGCTCCCAACCGATCGATGAGCTCATCAGCTCTGGGGATGGGGTGCGCGTCAGTCTTCGTGACCGAATTGAGTCCTCAATAGTCTACACAGAACCGGAGTTCGGGTGTGGCTCCCGGCGTCGCAGCCTTCGGGACCAAGACCACTGGGCTGGCCCAAGGACTGCTGGAGGACTCAATCACCCTAAGAGCAAACATTTTCGAGACTTCCTCCTTGATGCAGGCTCTTACCCTGTCAGTCACGCGGTAAGCCTTATGCTTCACCGGTAAGATGTCTCCCGTGTCCACATCATGGACGCACCAATCTGTGACACCAGGAACCAGGGAGAACAAGTCAGACAATTGCCCCAGCAGCTGGCGGCAATCACTCTGCTGCTCAGGGGTCAGCCACTGACCCATCTCGCTCGGAGGCCACCAAGAGGTCCGGAAGAGGTTCGATCTCCTCCTCCATTCCGTCATCGATTGCTAACAGCATGCCCACTTCGAACTTCTCCAAGTGGGACTTAAAGCGGTTAACATGTAGGACCCTCAAAGGATTCCTGGGAGTTTGCAAGTTCACCAGGTAGGTGACAGGACTCTTGCGCTCCACAACCTTAAATGGACCCGTCCACTTATCCTGAAGTGCACAGGGCTCCACTGGGGCCAAGACCCACACCTTTTGGCCAGGCTGAAGCTCTACCAGAGTGGCATTCTGGTCGTACCACCACTTCATCTCCTCCTGGCTGGCTTCCAGGTTTGCTTCAGCAAGTTGCCTGAATCGCCTAGTCTGGTTTCAGAAGGTCAGCATGTAGCTATATACATTCTGGGGAGGTTTCCTGGGAGATTGCTCCCTGCCTTCCCTAACCAGACTCAGAGGCCCTCGGACCGGGTGACCGTACAGAAGCTCGAAGGGACTGAACCCGAGCGACTTCTGCGGCACCTCTCGGTACGCAAATAGTAGGCATGGTAAGAGGACGTCTCACTTACGCCTCATTGGTCCTTCTAGGCCCATAATCATGCCTTTCAGGGTTTGGTTGAATCTCTCAACCAACCCATTTCCTTGGGGGTGGTAAGGGGTGGTGAACTTGTACGTTACACCACACTCTTGCCAAAGGGACTTCATATATTTCGATATGAAGTTGGTGCCCCTGTCAGACCTCACCTCTAGAGGGAATCCTACTCGTGAGAAAATTCCCATCAGTGCTCGTCCCACTACGGGGGCCGTCACTGTCCTCAGAGGGATGGCTTCAGGGTACCGGGTGGCATGGTCCACCAAGACCAGGATGAACCAGTTGCCCATGGCTGTCTTGAGGTCCAGAGACCCCACAATGCCAATTCCCACTCCCTGGAATGGGGTACTGATGACGGGGAAGGGTTGGAGGGGAGCCTTGTTCTATCCTCCACACTTACCACTTGCCTGGCAAGTCTGGCAAGTCCTGCAGTGAGCGTCTGAGCTCCGGTGCATCTGGGACCAGTAAAAGTGGGTGACAAGCCTGTCTAAGTCTTGTCCATACCCAGATGTCCTGCTAAAGGCACATCGTGAGCCAAACCCAGTAGGAAGGCTCTGAACTTCTGGGGTACCACCAGCACACCAGCTGACACAGGTTCAGCAGCCTTAGGCTCTGAATACAGGAGATCGTTCTCCCAGTAGACCAAGTGTTTTCCAGGCCGAACGCCATTGGTCTGGTCTGCAGCCTGCTTCCGCATACCCGCGAGAGAAGGGCACGTTTTCTGCTCCTCACAGAATTCCTCCCTGGAGGGACCCCCTTCTTGCTGCCAACGGGTCAGCTCAGGCAAGTTCTCCCAGTTCGGCGATCTGTTCCCCGGTAGGCTCCAGGGCATCCCCCTCGAGTTCTTCCTCCTCCTGGGCCGTGGGAACTTCGGGACCGGCTGTCTGCGCCCCCTGTTCCTCCTCTCTAAGGCCGGTTCCTAGGCCTCTCCCTCAGGCTCCAGGACCTCTTCGACACCCCTACTGGCTGCCATGGACCGCGTGGTCATGCACGCCCAGTCGGGTAGACCCACCATCTGCAGATGGGCCGTTTTCTCCACCTTTTCCAAAGGGGAGTTCTCCAAATCGTTCAATAGCAGACAATCTACAGGCATAGAGGTCCTCACTACAACACTACAACTTGAAGAGTACCTGAGACCCCCCCCCACTCAAAGGGAACCTGAGCCATCGGACACTGGCTCTCAGAATTGTCAGAATTGACAACCTTACAGTAGGCGTGCGGTACCACCTGCTCTTGAGACACCAGGTGCTGCCTCACTGCAGTCACACTGGCTCCTGTATCTCGTCTTCTTACCGTTAATGGTGACTACTTGCCCATATTTCTTAGTGTTACTGGGTTGGTAGTTCCCGGGAACCAACTCACTATCTCCTAGCGAGACTAGGGTCATCTGAACGGGATCCCCACCCATTGGGACGGCTACTTCCTCCCCAAAGTTAACATTAGCTGGTTGCCGGGGTGGAGCACCAGTGGGTGCGGGTTTTGCAAACAAGCGACACTTAGGGTCAGAGGCAACGTGACCCAGGTCGCCACACCTAAAGCAGGTGATGGGCCCCTTTGGAACAGATTTACCTGTCGGGCCCCGGTTGATTTCGGGGGTGGAGGAGGCTGAGAGCCTTTCCCTTGGTTACCTTGGGGATTACTTTGGGGACCTTTGTAGAATCCTTTCTGTTTTCCCTTGTCCCCCCCACTCTTCTGCTGGGGACCCTGCCCACCTTTGGCTGAGTCTCCCACTGGACCCTTGTGGACCCTGGTGCTGATCCAGTGGTCCGCTTCCTCAGCAAGCTTCCTCGGGTTGGACAGCTTGCTATCGATCAGGTGCTGGCGTAACTCAGGAAAACAATTATCCGACAAGTGCTCCCATGCCATCAAATCAAGCAGCCCTTGAAAATCATTTACCTTACTGCCCTTCACCCAACCATCCAGCGCTCTGCAGAAAAAGGTCACATACTCCACATACATACCCCCTTGAATCTTCACACACTTTCTAAACCGCTGTCGGTACATTTCAGGCGTTAACCCAATCGATTCATCAGGGCATCTTTCATGTGTGGATAGGAGATGGATTCTTCAGAAGTCTAGTCTAGTCTAGTCTGGATACTTGTATTGCGCACATATCACATCCCAAGGGAGTCTCATGGCGCATGCGGACGGTCATGAGGTGAGAAAATGAGCCAGAGGATAGAACCAGCAGAAGAGCCAGGTTTTCAGTTTTTTACGGAAGCTCATAAGTTCAGTGGTTGTCCGTAGGCTCAGAGGAAGTTCATTCCATAGGGATGGTGCCATGAAAGAAAAGGCATGACCGCCATTTCTGGCAGTTTGAACTCTGAGCGGCGTGAGCTGTAACTTAGTGCTTGATCTCAGTTGTCGGCCCGGCAAGTACCATGTCAATTTCTGAGTCCAGTATTTTGGTCCTCGACCGTACATGTGTTTGTGAACCAGAAACAGGGTCTTGAAGATGGTTCTTTTTTTTACAGGGAGCCAATGTAGGATTCTCAAACATGGCAATGAGGGGGATCGTCTGGGTAGGCCTAGAATCAGACGAGCAGCCGTATTTTGTACAACCTGCAGTTTCCTGATATGGCACTTGTTAATGGCAAGGAGGAGTGAATTGCCATAATCTAGACTATTTACGAGGAGGCCCTGAACCAGAATTCTGCGTGCTTCGGTTTGTATCCATTTAAAGGCCTCGCGTAGACTCCACATGATTCTGAAGCAGGTGCCCACAGTATGATTTACTTGGTCATGGATAACTTGTTGTCCATGTGGAACCCTAGGTTGCGGACTGATTCTTTTGGGACGGGACACTCCCCTAATTCCGAAGGCCACCAATCTTGAGTCCAGTGCTCACTTGCTCGCCCAAATAACATGACTGCAGATTTAGTGCCATTCAGCTGGAGATGGCTTTGGCCCATCCAGTTTTTTACCTCTACCAATCACATTCTGAAGCGCCTTTTGGTGTCGTTTGCGTCAGGGCCAAGTGTGACCAGTATTTGCGTATCATCCGCGTATGATAACACGTCAAACCCGCATGCCCTCATCACTTTGGCCAGGGGTGCCATATAAACATTAAAAAGCGAGGGGCTCAAATAGAGCCCTGAGGCACACATCTTATGATGGGCCGAGTACTGGCCAGAGTATTATCTACTTGTACTGTGGTTGTTCGGTTCGTCAAGTAACTGACAAACCATCTTAAAACCTGCCCTCTGACACCACACTCCCACAGTCTTCTGATCAAGATCTGGTGGGAGATGGTGTCAAAGGCAGCCGACAGATCTAAAAGGACAAGAATAGAAGATTGACGTTTGTCCAAGGCAAGCCTAATATTGTCGGCAACTTCGATCAGTGCTGTTTCCGTGCTGTGGGCAGCACGGAAACCTGACTGTGAGGGATCGAGTAAGTTGTTCGTCTCCAAGTAGTTTACCAGTTGTTCATTTACAGATGCAACACTTTCCCTGAGTATGGAAACAAGGAAATAGGGCGATAGTTTAAAAAAGCATTTGCATCAGCGTCAGGTTTTTTTAATATAGGTTTAACTCTTGCCGCCTTCCAGATTGTTGGGAAATCAGCTTCTTTCAGGGATTTGTTTAAAAGGCCAGAAAGAGACTCTACTAGCGCTGGGGCAAGGATGGCAAATAGTTTGGAAGTTAGTTGGTCACTAGGGGAGCCTGATTTAATTTTCCGTCCTATTAGCATAGTTTTTTCATTGTCCAACAAATCAAAAGTGGCCCATCTCGGGAAAGAATCATTTGTATATACAGATTCTTTCGTGTGTGGGTGCTGTTCTGAATATTGATGGGGTGCGTTGTCCAGTTTGAAGGATTTGCATATGTTTATGATTTTGTCATATAGGAATTTAGAGAGGTCTTCCGTCCATTCTTCAGTCTTTGGTGTTGATTGTGGACTTTTAAAGGAGGTATATTCCTTGAAGATGTGGTGAAGCTCCTTAGACGAGTTCTCAGCTTTGGTTATTCATTGGGCTAAGTGTGTTCTTTTTACTGTTTTTATTTCCCTCATATATTTAGTATGTAGGGTTTGACAGGTTTTACGGTCATTTGGATTTTTACTTTTACGCCCGGTTTTCTCAGCATTTCTTGTCAAGGTTTTAAGGTTTTTTAGTTGGTCTGTAAACCAGGGCGAAATTTTCTCCCTAAAATGGACCATTTGTAAAGGGGCGATCTTGTCCAATGCCTTGCCAACGGCAAACTCGAGATGCATAGCTGCTAGATTGACACTTGCCTTCGGATCTATTTGATCTACCTCAAAATTACCAGAGAAGGCAGCGAGAGGAATCTTTTTCATGTTTCTGCAGGATTTTTTGTCTATATTACTATTCATTTCTGGTCAACAGCTGTTTATGGCGAATTTCACCAAATAGTGGTCAGTCCACAGTAGTGGAATGGGGGGGCCGTCGAGACGTTAGGAGAATTAGTGAATAGGAGATCAAGCGTGTGGACCTGTGATCTTTTGAGTCAGATTGAGGGTATTCATAGAAGAGATTAGTTTTTCTGTCTCAGTATTTGACGGGTCATCAGTGTGATAATTAAAATCACCCAGTAATAAGAAATTGTCCGCAGTCAATACATGAGGGACTATAGTTTCCAATAATGTATTGGCGAAGTCTCCTTTATTCCCTGGGGGTCGATATAGAAAAGCCCCTTTCCATGTTTCTTCTTTTCCCAAACCATTCATTCTGAAGACTATGATTTCAGATTCATTTACCACAAGGCTTTCTATAATGTGAACATTCATGCTCTCCTTAGCTGCTATCAATACTCCTCCCCCCCTTCCCCCTATTCTATCAGACCTAACTATAGCGTACTGCTGAGGGAAGGCTATGTGAAGGTCGGGGATAGCGTGCTCATGTAGCCATGTCTCAGATATAAAGCACAGATCTGGCTTTTCAAAGTTGAGAAGGCTCCATATCTCCAAAGCGTGTCTTAGGATGGATCTAGCGTTGAAGTATATGGCTGTGTATTTTTCCTGTACGGAGCTAGTGGAAACGGTCTGAGTATTGTGTGTCTCATTGCGAGTCTTCACTGATGGCTCTAGGTTAACAGCACGGGGGCCTTCTGAAGGTCGATTAATAGTGCTTCTGATGCCATAAGGAGGGGACAATTTAATTCTAAAAGTTCATTACGTGCATACCTGATGTGAGGCAAAGTAGTTGTAGCCATTTTCAAAGGATGAGGGTGGCTGAATAAGATAAAAAGGCCACCCAAAACTGACGATAATGATGTGGCAGCTGGCAGCATTCTGGCGCGGACGGGCGCGGACGGGCTTGCCTTCGGCGCGCCGCCGGTGGGCTGCAGCGTGCGTCCGCGCTTCCCTCGAGGTTAAGTAGGGAAGGGGGCCGGATCTGCCAGAGCGCTAAACTGTCTCTTCCGTCTTGGAAAGCGGAAGTGAGTATGCTGCCTGTGCGACCCTCCGCAACAAACGGCATACGCCACAGCGGACCGGGGTCTAGGCAGGTGTATGCACTAGTTAATCAGTGACATTTTAAGCAATTTTAAAAAGTAGATTACAACCAGACGTTACGGCGCAAAAGAAATCAATAACATAGGGAGTTTTAAAATTGGGTGCAGATATCTATTTTGAACATCCACAAGTAGCGTCTTTCAGTTTTTACCCACTCAAGTAGATAGTCTATTCCAAGAACGACTCACCCTCTTAATCAGGCTGCCACTGCGCGCGTCCGCGCTATCTCGAGGTTAAGCAGGCAAGGGGGCCGGATCTGCTAGAGCGCTAACTGTCTCTTCTGTCTTGGAAAGCGGAAGTGAGTATGCTGCCTGTGCGCCCCTCCGCAACAAACGGCATACGCCGCGGCGGACCGGGGTCTAGGCAGGTGTATGCACTAGTTAATCAGTGACATTTTAGGCAATTTTAAAAAGTAGATTACAACCAGACGTTATGGCGCAAAAGAAATCAATAACATAGGGAGTTTTAAAATTGGGTGCAGAAATCTGTTTTGAACATCCACAAGTAGCGTCTTTCAGTTTTTACCCACTCAAGTAGATATTCTATTCCAAGAGCGACTCACCCTCTTAATCAGGGTGCCACTGCACGCGTCCACACTTCCCTCGAGGTTAAGTAGGGAAGGGGGCCAGATCTGCTAGAGCTCTAACTGTCTCTTCCGTCTTGGAAAGATCGAGCAGGGTATCCCGCCCCTCCGTCAGGAACCGTCCCCACAACCATGCTCCCAAGTCTTTCTCAGGGACCCGGTGGGAAGACATCGCTACCTCGTAGGCTCGGAACCATTGCCCTATATCATCTCCCTTAAAATACTCCTTCACCACATCTTTCGGTACATAGACCCTTGACTCTACCCGGGCTGGCGTTGTGCTGCCACCAGGAGCTGTCCCCAAGCTCTTTGCTTTCAGCTCCAATTCTTTCAGGCGTATCTCGTGCTCCAGCTTGAGCCTTTTCTCCTCCATGGCCATCTGACCTTTCAATCTGGCCATCTCCACTTCATGTGCTCTGGTTGCGGCCCTGTCTGCCAGCTCTTCCGCCGACGGGCCTCCCTGCTCTTCGATGAGGCTATCGGGTGGATCCACTACCACCTGATTTTCGGGCTCTCTGGACTCTTTCCAGGCTCTCAGTGCCGTGATGCGCTGGGTTCGGGTTTTGCAGTTTGCTTGAGAAACTCGGACCTTTTCGCATAGGGCTCTCAAGTGCTCGGCTTTGCACTTTTCCAGCCCTTCCCAGTCAACATCGTCGATTCCAGAGAGTGCTCTTGAAGGAAGTGAACCGGGCATGGTTTTGGAGATAGGAGATCTCTCAGCAAGAATGTAATCTGGTCGCGTTATTGGTCTGCTCTCACTATGTGGTGATCAGTAATTCACTGTATCTGAATCATAAATGCAAATCCGAAATCCTCACCCCTGATAGCAATGTTGGAACCGGAGGTCTCTGGTTGGCACAGGTATGCACCTGTGACAAGCAAGGACCCTCAGTTCCACATCAGGGCAAGGGAACTACTCCTTAAAATTACCCCTGCTCACCCTCTAGGTAGCGTGGCGCGAGCAGACAAGGCTAATCCTCAGGGCGATAGTGAGTTAAGCATTTATGATCACACACAGTAAACCCACTGACCCACCACAAATGGACACCAGTCGTATGGTTGTATTAAAAATACGTATACTTTATATAAAAGATAGATTCAAGCAGGGTTATCACAAGACCAAATAACGTTCAGTAAATTGAGGTGACCAGATTACAATAGCCAAACTTAGTCTTTCAATGTTCGTTGTTTAGCAAGGTACTGCATCACAAAGTTCATCATCACTCACGGTGGGGGCCCCTCAGTTGTGGGAGAGTTGTTTCAGTTGGGGGGAAATTCTCCACAATTCAATAGTTAAGACCCTTTGTGAATCAGGCCCCCATTGTCAAAAGGTCCTTGGAGGTCTCTCACATGCGCAGTCATTTAATCCTCTGAGGCAATGGATTCCTTCAAAACATTGACAACACTAATTATTTACATCTGCACATGGCATATTGCATTGGCAATCTCTGTTCTCCTGTCAACAGCTTTGGTTAACATACATTGATTGTGGCTTTCAAAATAGTCTCAGGATGAAATGTTTGGACAGAGTCGTAAATATCCAGCTTTCATGATTGTCAACGGTCTGTAAACCACATTTTGTCCACACACAACAGGTTGCTCATGTGAAAAAAGTGCCAACCAGCTGATCATGGCTCGCATACCCTGCCCTCTGTTCTGTGCAAAGACCCGGTTTCCTGGATTCACCCTGAGCTGGTCCATAGGTCTGTGTAAGTTATGACTGAAAGCTATGTGTGCAAGACTCAATAGGCTACTATTATCTTGCACACAACTTCAGGGGACTACATCAACAATCTTTCTGTATGGTCAAGACATCTGAATCCTGACTACAGAAGACTAAAAGTGCAGTCTATAACGGCTCGAGTTTGTATATATGCCCTATTGTACCTAGGCTGAGGTAGAGTGGTTGCACGTCTGTATGGTGTGAAGAGTTGAGGGGAGAGTGCATACCCAGATTCACTGGAGGAGGAAATTAGTTGATTACATGTCCCTCTTGCATCTGTACAATATATGATCTATACTTTGGTACAAGCAGTGTCTTTTGAGGCCATGTACGTGGGATGATGAATTATGTTGTAATAGGGTTGTTCATGTGAGATAGCATTTATATATCATATTTATACATTGCACACATGTTTTGCTTGGCACTTACCCAGTATCCACAGGTTGCTAAATTCTCCCTCAGCCATCCACCGGGTAAGAGGTAGCTGCGGATACCAAGCTACTCTGGATACTGCCTGGAAATACTGCATCCACATCAAAGAATCAAGGAATGCCATCGGTGTCTGCTGTAGAAGATGTGTGCAATGAGGTGTTGTGGCTGAAGATCCACATGGGTACAATCAATTACACCCAGCACACGTTTGAAGCTGGAAATGAGGTAGAAATCCCTAACTACCTTTTGTCTCCTGTCCAGACATTCGTATGTAGAGGTGGGCTCTCGTATTGCTGAAGCTCAGTATCCGATGCAAGCACCGGGACTAGCTTACCTGAGAGATGCCCACAAGGCCACTGAAGTCCCTTTGCAATGACCACATAGCAAAAAATGGACAGTTCCTGCTCCCACTCATAAACCATCTCCAAAATTACTTTCGAGGTGAAACGGTATCTGCCCCTGACATCTTGGCTGGACAAGCCAAGTAAGTGAGTCCTTTTTCGTCCTCTTCAAATCTTTTTGATGCATCGCAAGGGGCAGAGAAACAAACATATTCAGCTACAGTTTAAAAGGTTTGTATTTGTTAGCTCTGCTTTTATGTTTATTGCATGGCTGTGATTGGCTGTTGGACTGCAGTGTTTTAGCCAGAGTGGAGGGATGGTAACCACTTACACAGGTGTTCAGCATTAAAGAGAATGACCATCCAGCCCTAGAATGGAGACTCCGAACTGCGGAGATTTCAGTCCGAGTGCGGAGACTCCACCACAACTGTGGAGAATCTAATCCAGGTGCGGAGATTCCGCCCGATTGTTGACGTAAAGATACAACTCGTAAATGACTTATCTGAATACCAAATGTCGTAAGTGACTTCTGTGAATACCATAAAGTCATAAGTTTAGACTTTTGTCTCTGTATTACCTTTGGGAATTGGCACCTATGATGTTAATATATAGAACTTTGCCTCACTCAGTGACTTTTGTTAGTCCTTCTGAATTGTTGAAGGGACGCAAACCCAGCACCAGATTGGTACCCTGATGGTTCAAGAAGACACAGGATAAGGCTTTTGACATCACTGATATGGATTACAATGGAATCCGCCATAGGGCAGAAGATTATAAGGATAGGATGAGACAGGAATTTGGGAAAAAAGGAAAGGTGCTGCAAGCAAGCAAGTAGTGAAGATTGGTGATATGGTACCCATCAAGAACTGTAGTGGTGTTGGTAAAGGTGTGCTACTTGGTGTGACCTTAAACTTGTTATTGAAGTTTTCAAAAATGTTGTGCGCATTGATGGGGGGATTGTCTGGAATCTTAACAGAATATCTCTGTTCATGGGAAGTAAAATGTGTGTGAATGACCTTGGGAACAATGTGTTTTTGGATATTAAGGAACAGTATTGCATTAAAAATACATTTGCTAGTAGTGGGGCAAATGGTAAAGAGGTCTCTAGGTATTTGATGTCTCAATGTCCACCCATGAGGTTCCCGGATTATGTTTTTTTTTTAAAGTTTGAGTTTATTAACCAAAGAAAATAGTAGAAGAAAAACTGCATGTACAAAAAGTATAATACATCTCAAATATGTATAAAATATTATAAGTAGAAAGATAAAAACCAAAGTACAATCATTATCAGAAAACATACTGCTTAAAGTAAAGAAGTAAAGGAAGGGGGAAGGGAAGGTAAGGGAGAAAGGGGAGAAAAACAAGGAAGAAGAATGTATCATGACTTTATAACACTAAAGACAAAAATAGCATATGGAAATAGTCACTGTAGGCATAGAAACATTTAACCCCTTTGAAGCTGGTGACGGAACCATTCCGTCATCAGTCACGGTTGGGCTGTGCTGATGACGGAATGGTTCCGTCACAGCCACGCCCGTTTTCATAGGGGCCCAGCACAGGAGGAAAATATCACCTGCAGCAATGCAGTTAAAGAATAAATATACTGTGATATGGAATACAACATAAGACCTAGCAATGATAAGTTAATCTAAGAAAGAAAAAGACAAGACAATTCATTATGGTGGTTTCCGAACTTCATCCGAAGTGGTGACAGTTGGAACAGATGATGCAGCCCAGGTTGAGTAGGTAGTCAAAGGAAGCCACAATAGATCTGTTTTAATAGATAAAGACATGGGTGTAATGTAATTAGTATTAACTCTGTGATCGAAATATACAGCTTTCCACCAAACTCTAAAAGTGACTTTGTCTGCCTGTTTCCATTTTTTATTTATTAAATGCAAGGCTACTGCTAGTAGTAAATCTACCAATTTAAAGTTAGAGGGTGATTGAGGCCATTGAAGTGATAGAAAGCCTAAGAAAATGTTGGAAAGGGAGAAAGATATATCAGTTTTAAAGATTTTTATAATTTGATTCCAAACTTAGGGGCTCAGTAGGATTGCGGTTTTTCCGCATCCTCGGGGCCGGCGGTAGCCACCGCCAGCCCCGAGGATGCGGAAAAACCGCAGCGGACTGACCAAAGACCCACCGCCACATTAGGATGGCTGGTGGGTCCTGGTTTCCGTCTGCAGCTTTTCCCCTGCGGTTGGCTTACAACCGCGGTGTAAAAGCTCTAATCTGGTGACAGTGTCTTCCAGACACCGTCAGGCAGATTAGGATGGGATGTAAAACATGCTTTTCTGTGGCGGCTTTTCCGCCGTGGAAAAGCATGTGTAACTTCACTGCGGGGGCCCGTTGCGGGCCCCCTAGGTGAAGGGGGGTGGGGGGTGCACATGGGGGGTATCTATGGTACCCCCCTGCATTTGTATGTAGAAAGCGGCAGGCACCGCAAGGTGCCTGTCTCTTTCTGCATGCAAATGCAATGACTGCATTTTTAACATTGCCGCGGGTGAAGCTTGAAGCCGCACCCGCTGCAATTTTAAAAATAGAGGATGTGACCGCCAGGGTGGCGGTCACATCCTAATCGCACAGGAGGGGACTCCGCAGCCCATGCGGACGTCCCCTCCTCCTCAGTGATCGCGGACGGACGGAAGTCCGTCCGCGATCATAATCGGCCCCTAATTGCCAAATGTGAGAAATAGCGAGACAATCAAAAAGCCTGTGTTTTAAGTCAGCATGAGTGCAAGGACAGGACCATCAAGTAGATGAAGTGCTCAGAGAGAAGGATGCTGGATGTGTGGTGGGACTAAATACAAGGCGTTGGTAAAGAAAATAAAGGGTTTGAGAATTATTAGCAGCTCTAGACGTTTAGTGAATTTTGAACTATAGTTTATCCCAAATGAAGGTCGACCAGCAGTCTGATAAGTTCCTTTCCCATGCCAGTTCTGCCTTAGTCTTGTTTCTGTCTGAGGAAAGAAGTATGTGTTTGTATAGAGAGGAAGCTGAAGTGGAAGAAATTAATATGGGAAAAAGAGTGGAACATTTCAAGTGTGGCTTAGGGGCAGATGATAAAGAAAGAAGATATTGGGTAAGAGAAGGAAGTAAAAGATCATATTGTGAATTAAAAGATGACAGTAATGAAAATTTTGTTTGAAGGTCAGAAAGGATAAATGAACGTCATTGACTAATAATATGAAATCCAAAACAACCCTTTGTGTCTCCAAGATTTCCCGCAAAAGGTGTGATTCTTTTTACGTAATAAGGTATTGTGCCAAATGGGTTGTTAATCTAAAGAGGAAGGAGAAGGATATGCTGATGGTAAAAGAGGGATGAGAATTTTGCGAGTATGGGAAATAACGGGAGGTTGAAAAGAGGATATATTATTAGTAAAGGCAAGAGATTCTTTAAATTCGAAAGGGGACACAAAAAACTTTTCTATAGAAATGCATATAGGAGGACGAATACAATGTTCAAGGGAAAGCCAGCAGGATGACTGTTTTAAAGAGAAAGCATAACAATGAGATTTGAAATCAGGGAATTTAAGACCACCGTTAGACTTGTCTGCCTTCAAGGAGGATAAAGCTATCCGAGAAGATTTACCTTCCCAGAGGAATTTTGTTAAAAGGGAGTCAATTCTTTTCAAATCAATTCCAGGAATGTTTGCAGGGATCATTAAAAGAATGTATGGAATCAAAAGGAGAACGCATCATCTTGATGGAGTCTAATCATCCCCACCAATGTTCAATGGTGTCATTTAGAATTTTGAGGATATGGTCACAATTAAGTTTCAGGGTTTCGGAAGGATGTGCTGATGGTAAAAGAGGGATGAGAATTTTACGAGTATGGGAAATAACGGGAGGTTGAAAAGAGGATATATTATTAGTAAAGGCCCACTAGAGCATGAGAAACATGGGAAATTTGCAGCTCCTTGCATGAGGACGGGTTTAAAATGAGAAATGTAAGGGAAAGGATGAAACATTGCGTTTGAAAACCAGGATTTAAAAAAATGGAGTAAAGAAAAGTACAGATGAAGTACATTGATGCAAATGCAGATTAGAAAATGCTGTCGCCACTGGATTGGGGCTAAAATGAAGCCCCATAATTTTGGAGACATTTCACTCCTACCACACCAGAGAAATTCAGCAGTAATATTTAGCTGAGCTAACTATAACATGCTCCCCCACATTGCACTGCTTATGACTTCACATATTACATCACTCATGACATGGTCAGTGACATCATTGATGATATCTCAAATGACATCACTTATTACAACTGATATTGATGTATGTATATATATGCATACATACATACATCAATACATATATATAAACAAATATTGTAAAATAAAAAATAAAAATAAAATAGTACTACTAGATATATTAAAACAGTATTAGGAAAGCTATTAGTACAATTTCTGTGGGAAGATGCTATTCTCACTCCAAACAGGTCAGCTGTGGGAAAACTTTTGAACTCAAGAGTGTTTAAGTTCATTACGTGCAGTGTGGGCTAGACATGTCAAACAGTGAGCACGCAATACGAAGAAATATGACTATAAGAATTCAGGAAATACCCGGGTGAAATAATTGGTGTGCAACCCGTTTTCATGTGAGGAGTGAAATGTCAGCCTAAATATAACATCCCTGTAACCTTTGTTTTTTTTCTGTGAATTTCTAAGGTTTTTTCAAATTATATTTCCTAACTATAATGTCCCTGTATCCTTTAGACATAATGGAGGAAGCTGCCCCCTAGGAAAATTAAGTTTTGCACTATTTAACCAACATAGTCTATTTCTGTATCCATACCAGTC
>NW_028255565.1:0-22786 GCF_964263255.1 Lissotriton vulgaris
CAAGAGGAGAAGGGGTTGGAGCCTAAGTCTGGCATGTGACACGTGTCACTCTGTCATGTGGCATATGCCACATCTGATGTGACATATGCCATAGATTTTCTACTTGGTCTTTCATTATTATCAGTTGAGCATTTCCATAGGACTATTTTTCACTCTGCTAAAATAAAAAAATTGTTTAAAAAAATAAAAATAATATTAAAAAAAAATTTCCCGAGGTGGGGTTTGAACCCTGGTCAAAATTCACTCAAAACCCCTGCACATACACAGTGAGCTACCTACTCTGCTGAAAATTCCCCAGCCAAAGGCATTTATGTCATAGAATAAGGATGTCAGTCCTTCCTCTATTTCTATTGTCTTTGGACTGTAGATAGCAGAAATCTTCTCTCGATTTACATTCTTTAAATACAAATAGCCCTTCCTTTCATACAGTCTGCCACTAGCCCCATGCATTTCCAATTCTTACACAATCATCCCCAAATTCTCATTCCACTAAATAAGTGATTTCTTTCATAGCAAACCTGTCCCCCCTATCCACGTGCCACCCAGCATGCCATTATCAATGCCTGACATGCACTATGAGTAAGGAGGCCATAGTTCTCCCAGATACTGCTAGGGGGTCATTTACAAAGGCACAGCTTTCATTTGTGGAATTTAGAAATAAAAAAAAATAAAAAAATAAACCGATTTCCCCCACCTGGGGTTTGAACCCTGGTCAAAACTCTCTCAAAGCCCCTGCACATACACAGTGAGCCACCTACTCTGCTGAAAGTTCCCCAGCCACAGGTATTTATGTCATAGAATGAGGATGTCAGTCCTTCCTCTATTTCTATTGTCTTTGGACTGTAGATACCAGAAATCTTCTCTCGATTTACATTCTTTAAATACAAATAGCCCTTCCTTTCATACAGTCTGCCACTAGCCCCATGCATTTCCAATTCTTACACAATCATCCACAAATTCTCATTCCACTAAATAAGTGATTTCTTTCATAGCAAACCTGTCCCCCCTATCCACGTGCCACCCAGCATGCCATTATCAATGCCTGACATGCACTATGAGTAAGGAGGCCATAGTTCTCCCAGATACTGCTAGGGGGTCATTTACAAAGGCACAGCTTTCATTTGTGGAATTTAGAAATAAAAAAATAAAAAATAAAAAAAACGATTTCCCCCACCTGGGGTTTGAACCCTGGTCAAAACTCACTCAAAGCCCCTGCACATACACAGTGAGCCACCTACTCTGCTGAAAGTTCCCCAGCCACAGGTATTTATGTCATAGAATGAGGATGTCGAGTCCTTCCTCTATTTCTATTGTCTTTGGACTGTAGATACCAGAAATCTTCTCTCGATTTACATTCTTTAAATACAAATAGCCCTTCCTTTCATACAGTCTGCCACTAGCCCCATGCATTTCCAATTCTTACACAATCATCCCCAAATTCTCATTCCACTAAATAAGTGATTTCTTTCATAGCAAACCTGTCCCCCCTATCCACGTGCCACCCAGCATGCCATTATCAATGCCTGACATGCACTATGAGTAAGGAGGCCATAGTTCTCCCAGATACTGCTAGGGGGTCATTTACAAAGGCACAGCTTTCATTTGTGGAATTTAGAAATAAAAAAATAAAAAAATAAAAAACCGATTTCCCCCACCTGGAGTTTGAACCCTGGTCAAAACTCACTCAAAGCCACTGCACATACACAGTGAGCCACCTACTCTGCTGAAAATTCCCCAGCCAAAGGCATTCATGTCATAGAATAAGGATGTCAGTCCTTCCTCTATTTCTATTGTCTTTGGACTGTAGATAGCAGAAATCTTCTCTCAATTTACATTCTTTAAATACAAATAGCCCTTCCTTTCATACAGTCTGCCACTAGCCCCATGCATTTATTATTGTTACACAATCACGGCACAGGGAACCCCAGGTGCCACCCAGATTAGGACCCCCCTGGCATAGGTAGAATAGGATGAATGAAACATCTGGCACGCCATTTTTAGGACAGCTTCTGGCCACCCTCTTCGTTCAAGTGGGTCTCCTGGAGGCACGCAATGGAGACGCCATGGCGTCGGAGGAATGAAAGGACCCTGTATCTTTTAGTGCAAGTGCCCAATCCACGCACGTTCCAAGTTAAGAATTTAAACACCATGACAGGAGATCACGCCCAACCTGGACATATATTACAAACGGCGTGTTCCGCCACCCACGGGCCCAACCAGCATCCAGGCCGGGGGACCTAGCCCATCTGATCAGCCATTCAAAAAACAGAAACACAGTACTCTCGATGCCAGCAACAATTTCCCCTCCCAACCCCACCAACCCCCCAAGCCCCCCCAACCCCACAACCCCCCCATAACATCTACCCCCACCCCCACCCACGAGCAAGATGACAGCAACAACAAAACACGCTATCCTGCCCTCCCCCTGCTGGTGCCAGGATGTACACAGCCACCCTATTCGTCCCATCCAATACACACACACACACACACCCAACCAAACACCACCCACCCCCCTTCTAGCTCCCCATGGGACCCAGACGTACAGGAATGAACCTGGGCTTGGCCGCCGGCATCAGTCCCAAAGCAGGGCCCTCCCCAGCCAAAATAAAGACAGACACCGCCACATAAGGTCGTTCCAACGGGATACAGGTCCTACGCTCCTCTCCGTCATTCAAGCTCGAACAGCACGGCTCCCAGGTACCTCATACAAACTCAAGGCCCAGCACTAAAGCCCCCAAAGCAGAGCACAACACTCTTCACTCCAACAGTACCTTACGACAGAGCCGTCCCCTGCAGCAGTTCAGACATTCCAGTCTCTGGGATCACCGGAGCCGTAGAGTCTGTACCTGGCACAATGTCCTGCAGGGTATCTGGAACCAACACGTCCCCAGGGGCGGATGCGCCCGAGGACTCTGGACCATCCCTTGCCAAGGAAGGTCCCAACGGCTCCGCCTTCCGCATCGTCGTCCCTGGGGATGGTTCCCCCAGGTCTCACGGGGCCCCCCTCACTCTCCCGAGGGCATGTCGTCACCCCTGTATCTCCTGCCACTCCCACACTTCAGCGGGCTATTCGAAGAAATGCGCCCGGCCCTGAGATATCACCTTGACCTTGGCCGGATATAACAGCATATATTGTAGCTTCATCTCCTGGAGCTTCTGCTTGACTCCCAGGTAGGACTTCCGCTGCTCTTGCACCTGTTGGGTGTAATCAGGATAGATGCATATGTGGCTGTTCTCAATGGTGAGAGACTCCGTCTACCTCGCCGCCTTCAGAATGCAATCCCGGACTATATAGTTAAGGATCTTCGCAATCAATGCCCTCGGAGGCTCCCCCGGGTGTGGGGGGTACCATGGCCCTATGCGCCCGTTCGATGCCAAATACATTTGATAGCCCATGCGGGCTTCAAGTTGTGCGCTGTAAAACCGCCTCTTATGCTTGATTTAATAATCTATAATGTTGTGCCTTCTATAATAAGAATCTAGGACACGTTTAGCATTTAAATGACTACTTTAACAATTGCGATACAAAAGGGGATGATGGACGGAGCGTTTGAGCAAATCAAACACTCACCCCCAGTCAGCTGATCTGGGTTTAATCCATCACCATTCTTTAGCCCACTCTCCCACCCCAGTTCAGACATGGCCATATGCAAATCAGTCTGACCCTGTGCCTCATGGGAACAGTCCAGCCCAAACTGCCAAGCCATGTCTTCCCTGTACCGAAAAAAAACATCCTGGAACTGGTTTCTGGATAATCAGCCATCATCAGCCAGCCTAGCTTGAATCCAGTGGCAAAGTGAGCAAGGGACCCAAGTCTGGGCACACCCTGCCAACTTAGGGTGAACAAAGCAAAACCAAAGGGGATGATGGACCGAGTGTTGAACGTTGCAAGCACTCACCCCCAGTCAACTGATCTGGGCCTTGATCATCTTACCTGTCCACCCTGCAGCTGACTGCTTTTTTAATTGGGAAATTTGAGCCCCCCCTGAATCTCACTAACTAGGCCAGTCCCCCTGCTGGGGATGCCACATTCATGCCTGGCACGTAATCAGACACATAAGGGCTTGATTTGCTTGATGCACAGAGTCAAGTTTACTCTTCCTGTGAGTTCATGTCCCCATTACATTAAGGTTGTTGAACTTGTTACTGTGCCTACTACATAATACACTGCAACCTACAAGCTGCAGGCTCTAATCCCTAAAGTATAGTTAAAGGTGACTGAGCCAGCTGCACAGGTCTGCTTGTGATCTCCAGGTTACACATCCCAGTCCAGTTACGGTTACTCAAAGGCTCAGTTTACTGCAGAATAATGTAAATAAACTGCAGATTGCACTTTTGAATTCGCATAGGAGCTACTCAGCCTCTCACTCTTCTAAGGTGGACACAATCTGTACATTGAAATATAATGCTAACATGAAGTAGGACTCAGGTTACTGTGGGTGAGTCTCCAGCACATCTTTCATAATAACCATGTATCTTTCAAAATACTCCTCTCTTATTACAGTATTGCTGGGGGGACTGGTGATTTACATGGTGAGCTCAGGTCACATTCCCTACTTTCCCCAGTTGGAGCAGTAGGAATTGTAAAGCACATTTTCACCCTGAAAAGTACATTGGTACTGAAAAACAGATGTTCATTGTTCTCTAACTCAATAGTGCTCCTTTTATTAACCACAGAAAGAGGAAAGGCTGAGTCAACTTACCAGCCTTTGAACCTGTGACCCTGAAGTCAAACACAGATCTCTGCAGTTAAATGTGTGAGTCCCCAGAGCCACCAACTGAGCAAAAGCAGCAGGTCAAGCAGTGCACTATTGATAGTGTTTGGCTACAGACAGCTGCAGCTGTCTGTTAGCAACTGCTAATGAGTAGGCCTTGGCGGAGTTCGTGGAGTTCCGCATGACTGAAAAACTCTGCTGTGCTGCGCGGACTTTGGCAAGCAGCAGAGTGCGTTATGTTGCACCATTCGCACTGATTTTTAGAACTTGGAGTTTGACCCGTGCTATAAAATCAGTGCAAAAGGTGCACGCACAGCGCAAGAGGGTGCAGCTTCTTTCTGCTGCTCGAGTTGATGTTCTACTAGAGCAGCAGCTTCCTCAGCGCGAATGGAAGGTTTCTCAACGCAAGCGGTAGCGACCATCCACACTGCCAGCATTGAAAGATATCGCCGGGAGGTGGTCTGGGGTAAAATTCTCCCCGCTTGCAAACTTAATGTTGGTGAGCGCAAGTAAGTAAAAACTCTGCTCTGCGGAGTTTTTCAGAAATCCGCGTGCTACGCGGAGCGTGGAGTGGGAAAAACTCCGCAAAATCAATGAGCGAAGTAGAATTTCATGCTCAGGCCTACAAAAGCGCTCCACACTATCAGGGTCACTGCATATTCATTTTTTTACATTTTGCTGTTGAAAACAATTATATCAAATGTGAAGTGACTGCCATCTTCTACTTCATAACTTGCAATGCATGAAATAATGGTATTGTTACCTTAGGTATAACAGGCAAACCACTTGTGTTGGCTTTGTCAAATGCTTCTTTCTGTTCTTATCTTTGTGTGTTGCCCGTCACGCCAACACTCCGTGAAAAAGCATTGGCATAGCCAATATGTCGTGCCTTTGGGACCTTATAATTATTTGGCCATGCAGCACATTATCCTGGGTGCTATAGCATCTACTGTTACTTCACGGGATGGGGGGAATGGCACCCTCACAGCTGCCCCATCCCGTAAAGGACAGTGCCCTCACAGCCATTGTTAGAGCACAGTGCTGCTACAGCTGCTCCAATCAGAAAACACACAGCACTCCTGTAGCTGCTGTGAGACGTTGGCCTGGCATATGCTGTCCACTATTCTAGTGGGCACCTAGCACCAGTCCAAATGACCCTCATTGATGGTAGAATGTGCGTGCCCATACTCACACACGCACACACACCCATACACACACACTCACACACACCCTCCACCCCCACCCACCCCCCCTCTCCCTCACCAACAAACATTGCATGCTTTTTCTTTCCCTCCCTCCTCCTTCTCTATGGCTGGTCTTCTTCCGTCCCTGCAGCGCTGTTACTGGTATAATGATGCATGTGCTGTGGCTCCTCTGGGTCCTCGGCTGGGCCAGCATGTACTCACAAAAAGACCCACTGGTCATCTTGGACACCGACAACCGATCTCTCCTTCTTCACCGAGTTCTACGCCTCGCCACTGGGCACGAGTTGCAGGCCACGCCGATGTGCATGGTCACGGCTTGCCTCCAGCGTGCACTGCTCTTTCCCTTTCCCTTGGTTTTCAATCGTGGAGCTCAACGCTGAGACTACAGTGCGGAGTCCTTTCCGGAACCAGGGAAAGCAAACGTAGTAGAAGAGGGTACGTGGCATAGCCCTTGATGAGCAGCTGAGGAAGAAGCCTACCAAGCCTATACCCGATTATGAGTTACAGCTCGACGTCCGGCCCTGAAGACGAGCTATGCAATAGAGACCTACGACAAGCCAAGGAAAAGCATAGCGGCGAGACACTGGGTCCAAGTGCTGCATTAATTAGGTGAGAGCTGCGGGTTTGACGAGGCAGCTTGGAGAGGACGGCGTTGGAGACTGGCCCTTACTAGTTGTCTACAGGATCATTGGGCAGATGCAATTGCATTTTCGTTTCGTTGCATTTTCGTTGCAGAGCGGAAAATCCCCCTGCTCTTTCTAGCAGTTGCTCCTAAGCGATTCCTGCACGCACCAAGTTCATTAATGACTCCTGTCAGGCCGCCTCCAAAATGAAAACGCATTTTCAGAGCTACCTTTGTTTCGAAATCACTCTTTTGTTGACTTATCAGCTTTTTTTGCCTCAGAGTGTCCAGCTGTGTTGAGCTGACACCTTCAGCCGACACACGTACACGCAGGCGGCCTTCATCAGTGAGGTCAGCACCCCCTCGGGTGTCCCGTGGACCGCTCTCCTCCAGTCTAAAGCCTCATTTCTCATGACAAGGCCCAGTTCTCTTCCAGAGTGAGCCAGTCCAGCACTTACAGTATTCACATCAATTTATACAACGTATGCTTGGCACACAGCGGGGAACCGTGGGAGCCATACCAGTCAAAGCATTTGCAATGCAATAGGTCTCACATTTACACGAGTTTAAGCTAGTGGCATTTTATTTATGTTTTAAAAAAGAAAACATAAATAAAAGCCAGTTATTTGCAATGTCAATTGCTTAAACTTGCGTAAATGCCAGACCTATTGAATTGCAAATGCTTGTTTAAAATGCCATTGTCCTCCAAAGTACGGGGCAATCCTGTCATGTGTACGTATACTTCTGGTGCCTCAAAGAATAGCATACGGGATTGGTACACCACCCTCAGCTTGGCTAGATACAGCAATGCATAGGGAAGTTTCTGCTCACCTAGTTGGGCCTTGTCTGCCATAAATTACTGTTGCTTCTGCTGGACTAGTCTTGTGTACTCATGACATTTGAGGATGCAAGTGTTTTTGAACATCAGGTGTTCTTTGTCTGGATTGATTTCAAATCATGTCTCCGCTGTTGTGCTTATTCAAAATCTTTGCAATGAAAGGACTTGGTCTGGCTTCCCGGGGCGACTTCTGCATCATGGCCCTGTGTGCCCTTTCAACAACAAAATAATAGGACAACTATGGAAGTAGCCAGCCGGTGAGCCACTTAGTCAGGAACTCTTCCATGCTCCCCATTCACTTTGCATAAGCTTTATTCGATAGCAATTATCATAAAAGCATTTCACAGTCACATAAAAGTATATAAAATGAATATTTCATATAGTAAAAACAAGTTTTTAAAACCTGGCTATACCGTCCACTCTAAATTTACGCTTAATATCTTAATTGGCATTTGCTCATTAGGTTTAAAATTACAGATTAGCTAAAACACATGTCCCATACAAAACAGTTAATCTTCAGTACTTTGCAAATAATTCCTATGTGTAAATTATCTCTCAGATCCACAGATTAGATGGTATTTATTTGCACATTACTCCTTAATTGTGCCCTTATACGGATAATCCACGCACACCACAGGTACTTTGTAACACTACATACTAGCGAGGACCTACTTGAGTCACTTCTCATGATTCGTAGAGCATCAAGGAGGTTTCTAGTGCCCAAATATAATACATAGAGGCTTGATCCATTTGGCCCTTGCTTGCTTGTAGGCTGGGCAAGCAAAGACTACATGGTCTACAGTTTCTTGTTGTGCATCACAGCAGGGGCAGTTATATAGGTTGGATGTTGTTGGGTCCCATTTTGCCAGTTTGGTATTTAGCCTTACTGACCCTAATGTAAACTGCATATATAGTGCCCTGTCTCTGTGTTTCCTGATAAAATCTAGATAACGTTCCAGGGATCAAACTGATTTATGCTGGATGAACTCTTCAAATAGTCAGACAAGCATTGGTTTATGTAAGACCTGGTGATTTACCCAGTTCCAGTAATTCTTTTTTAACTCTCTCTTAGTCGGAGTGACCTGCTTGGCCCAAGCTTTGGCTAAGCCCAGCTTGGTCAGTAATTCCTTTAGATCTTTAAGCCACTTAACACCTTTGTTGTTATCAAGGGTAATTAGCTCAGAAAGGACCGTCGCATAGCTATGGAGTTCTGGGGTGCGTCTTAGTCTTATCAAGTATAGAATAGGGCAAAGTATATCCACCTCGCTAAAAGTGTGTCTGCCCATGTCAGAGAGTATGGGCTTGAGTGGTGTATTGGTAGGGACATAAGGTGATGGCAGCATATGGCAGTTGGGGCAGGCCACAGCTGGTTGTTATTGAATTTTGGGAATCTTGCACTGCTGTCACTGCGTTCTCTGAGTCTTGTTGTGTAACTGTTCTTTGCATTAGGGAAGCTTGCGCTCTTGTTGTCAAAGCTATACCTGAGTTATATGCTGCCGAAGCCAAAATGATTGACTCAGTCTCCATGAGGGAAAGGGCCGAGAGGTGCGCCGGGGCGGGGATGCAAAGAGGAGGAACACGTGTACAAATATGGGTAGGTTTCTCTCCCGCACACACAGCAGTGTGTACAGATGGCTGTGTGAATGTTGTCTGTGTGTATTGCTTTGTGTCTGGCTCAGGCACTTTGAAGCTGAAAGTTGAAAGAGGGCATAAGGTAAATCTAAGGTAAATCTACTAAAACGTATATCAAATTCCCACAAGCCCAGCGGTTCTGCTGCCTCAAATTTCCATAGAGCCCTTTTTTTTACACTGTGGCATTTAAAATCTTCTGTATATGTGGTTCAATGTTTTTCTTCCAATCCTGACCCAGCTTGCACTTAATACAATGAAATTCCATGTACTGGAATACGGGGAGCTCCTTTTAGGACAATTGAATGCTGATGACTAGTAACAACTTGTATAGATCTACAATATTCCAATGTTTACACTATTCAGGTGTTTGCCTATTGTTCCTTCCTCCAATTGTTTATTTTAGAACATCATATTATCATTGGGCGGAAATACTGCTCTAACAGCTTTATTATACTTCTGTGTATGCCAATGCTACTTATTAAAAGGCCACCCCTCTCTCTTATAGGCCTGTGTTTCATTTGCCAGGTAGTGAAATCCTGCTCTCGTTGCAGTGCACACCCTTCGCCCAGTAACAATTACCCCTGCTGCATAGCAGCCAATGTTTCAGATTCCTATGAGTGCCATTTTCATAATTTCAGTCAATTTAGTGTAATTATGAGTGGCATTTGAACAACTATGAATGAAACTTTCTGGAGAGCAAAATCAAGCAATGAAGACGAGAGAAACATAGGAGTATCAGACATTTCACATAGAGCACTGGAATTGTCCCTTTTCAATGCATTAGTGATTTTAGCAAATTTGTTTCCAAAAATTGTGCTTTAAATGCAATTTTGATTTCATCTTTTTCAAAATGTTCACTGGGCAGGGGAACCTCCTATCAAAACCTTCCTATGAGGAAGGAAGGCTCCCTTGCTGAAATTAGTTTGACTTTTTTGCAGTTCCATTTGAGGATGTTGGTGGAGCTAATAGAGGAAGTGGGTGGAGCCAGTGGAGGAAGTGGGTGGAGCCAGAAAAAAGTAGGTGTGGACTCCGACAAAGATTGGAGCACCTGCACTTCATATTTTACAAATTAAGCACTGGCTGCTGGTACAGCGGCAGAGCTTCTGATGGCACCCAGGAGTCACACATTCATTCCCAAGCCAGTGTTAATGGGTAGGGAAGAGCCAAATATGAGATTTTTCGTTGGTAAACCAGATGGAGATTCATGCATGACACTTTGGCGGCAGCAGCCAAGCTTCACTAAACTTGTTACTGCTTGAAGGAAGCTTCCCTTTCTCTCCCAGACTTCTATCAACTACACACCAGGCCCCCACATGTCTTCACCCCTCGCTTAGAGCAGAGGGTATGTGTATGCAATAAAACTGCACAGGAGTTTACTAGTAATGGCAGTCTACTGCATGCTACTGCAATATGGCCGCTTCACATGTGATTTTATCCTTAACCCAGTACTATGTATGCAACTTGTATAATCAGGCCTATTTCTACAATAACACAGAAGCAGAGATGTTTGTTCATAAATATGACGAATTGGCGAATATACTATTAGTGAGACTCATTACACAGGCACTCACAGATAACATTCATTCAATGCAAATGTTATGATCCGTGGTAAAGGTCCATTTAGGACATAAAAACATGGCCGTGACTACGGAATGTCAGGTATGGTTTAGTGCTGTTTGTTTTTTAGTCACACCCAATTTGCAGGTCACTACAGGCCGCTTTTAAAATAGTACATGCCACAAAACTCAGGCATGCGGTGTGGCATGTGACATGTTAAATACATGTGGCAGCAAACGGTAAACCCTTCTTTTCGAATGACGTTGGCAGAATGGAGAGCTTGTTTCGGGAAAAGAGATACTTACCTTTCGAAGGCGCTATAAGATTAACGACATAATAGAGTGTCTGGTTTATTTGCAGCATTTCTAGTGCAAAACCGGAACATATGCTTACTTTGGAAAGAGAAAGCAGTGGCGTAATGAAACTTGAGGGGGCCCCCCTGCGAAGCACATGGAAGGGGCCCCTCCCTGGCGGCCCGACTCACCACCTACCACTTTGCGCTACCACCCAGAACTCTAGTATATTTTGATTTGACTTCAGCATGACATGGCCACGTTTTCTATCATGTTCACCAGTACACCACGTAGTGTACCTGTTTATTGTTGTCAGTGCTTTCAATAAACATTATCTGATTCAAATAGGAAAACCAAACTGAAAGCAGCAGATGCAAAGCAAAAAACAGGTTCTCTCGCACTCGGAGTCGCTAATGCAGAACGAGAAAGGGCCCAGGCCAGATACCGTTCCTTACTATTTTTATTTGTAGTTTCATTTACTGCCTACCAGACCCTGTTGTGACCAAGGCAAGCGCTTTATATAAAGAAAGGACAAATATGTGATGGAATCGGACAAAAGCGTTTTAGACTTGGAATCCTAGGAGATATTGCTGGAATAGTAGGGGGTCTGAGTTCATTTTTGTAAACCTCAAAAGAGGTGTGTGCATCGGATGGACTTGGCTAGGCTCAGACTCAGACCCTGACATTGTCAACTCCCTTCCCTCAGGCTTCCTCATTCATCGTCTGGACCGCCCTAAGGGAAAAGGTGGAGGCATTGCCATAATTCATAAAGACCAGTTCTCATGCCGTTTTCAAGGCAGTCCCCTCCTTGACTGTGAAAACGTCATGTTCTCCATCCAGATCTCCCCTTGCCAAACTATGTCAGGCTTTCTCATCTACCGCCCCCCAGGACCACTCGGTCAATTTTGCAAATCCCTTACGGAGCAAGCTTACACTCTGGCCGCTACCAACTCTTCATGTTTGATCCTGGGCGATCTGAATATCCATTTCGATAAAAAGAAAGCCAAACCTACCGCCGACCTGATCGCAGACCTCGAAATTCTTCAATTAAAATTACTAGGCCATCTTCCCACCCACACTCTAGGACATCTGTTGGACCCGGTTTTCTCCAACATCAACGATCTCACTGTCCTCGACCCCATCCCAGTCCCCTGGACCGACCATCTCCTAATTCCTTTAAACTGGCAGATTACTCGCGCTCCTCGCCCCACGGCCCCTCCTAGCAAGCCCTCACGATCATGGTCAAAACTAGATGTCGAAATCTGGAAACAACATCTTGAGAGATCCCCGCCTACTCTTGACACCAACCCCATCAGTGCTGATGCAGGATTCTCAGCTTGGATAGGCGACACTCTGGACAAAACTCTCCCCAAAAAAATCTCCTGCAATCCACGGAGTAAAGCCACATCCCCCTGGTTCACTGACGAATTACGGCTTCTAAAAAAAGCTTGCAAGAAATCAGAATGAGACTGGAGAAAAAACTTTGACCTTACTAGAAAAACTGAATACAAAACTACTCTTCTCACCTACAAAAAAGCAATCAAAACCGCACAAATCAACTACTTCGAGGACAAAATAAAAACATCCACCAACTCCTCTCGAGAAACGCTTCAAATAGCCAGGAAACTTCTCAAAATACCGGAGCCCCCCCCCCCCCCCCTGGTTGAACCCTCAGCCACCCGCTGCAACGAACTTGCTGAATTTTTTAATTCCAAAATTATCAACATCATCAAATCACTTCCCCCCTACCTCTTTGGACGCCCACACAGCCCCCCCGGCAATGAACGGACAATGTCCGCCCACAATATATTCCCGAAGGTCTCCATTAACAAGGTATAGATTACGTCTGCGAGGTTTACATTTCACTGGTGAGATTGAACCGATGTATTTGTTTTTTTTGTTTTCACAGAAATATTCCGGACTATGCCCAAAAAATCTCCAGAATGAGTAGATTGGCAGGCTCCCGGCTGAGTGAGTCCCCAGACCAGGCGTGCAGCACCAATTGGGCTCACCTTGCTTCAGTCACCCCCTGCCCCCGGTGTGTGTGTCAGCCCGGCTGAGACAGCTTCGCCGGCTGGCAACCCTTGAATTGCAGCCGCACCCGAGTACTTCACAGGTCTTTAAAAGACCATTTGCTTGTTAATGAGGCTTTTGTTGTGTTTTCACTCCTTCTTGGAGCCATTCTGCATATGGCTGGAAGAATCAGCCCCCCAAAATTTGTCTCTAGTTGCCCTCCTGCCCCAGACCCTACACATGCGCAGTGTCAGTGGTAAGGCTTTGTGCATTGTGCGTTGGTCCTTTCCCACCCCTTTTCGACCCACTACGCAAATGTGCATGGCCCTGTTGGTTCCTTGTTTACACCCTAGTCCATGCCTGTGCCCCCTTAACTAACTGAAGCCGAGTGGCTTAGTGGATTAATACATCCACTGTAGTGGCCTGTGTTCTTGTGTTCACAGGTTCAAATTCCAGCGGGCCTTTTATCCTTCTGAGGTTGATAAAATGAGTTCCATTGAGTTGGGTAATGATAAACATCTTTTATTCAGTGCAAAGATACAATTGGGTGAAAGTGTGCTTTTCAAATACACTTTGTTATCTGCACACTCATGGTCGGACACGCCACTGGCAAAGTTTATATGTCACACTCGGCATAACTCCAGCCCCTCCGGTGGTACCTGCTACCTCTCTGTGGAGGAGCCTTTGTATGCCTTAAACAGTAAATTTAGGACTACAGAAAACCCACCCACGCAGCTCTGGCTGCGCCTTTGTGCATTGTGCCCCTATGCTGAGACCCGCCTGAGCATAAGAGTGTGCAAAAAGTGGCACTCGCGGGGTGCAGGTGTCCAAGTGGTTTATGAACAATGAATGCATCATCAACTCTCTACATTTAAAGGTAGTCTGAAACTGGCAAGGGAAATTTAAGTAGTAACCAGTGGCGCTGGTGACATTTGAAAGTCATGGGGCATAAAATTAATGTTGTACTGCACTGTGGCGAGTGAGTAAGTCCGAACAACCTACATGGGGTTCGGGGGTTGTCACCCGAGAAAATTGTGAAAAAAGAGTGGACAAATGGTGCATTTTCAAGCAAATTTGAGAAAGCAGGAAGGTTAAGAAAGCAATTGTGAAAGTGCAGTTATTACATTATTAAAGAGATGTATGGTTGGTAGAGGACCAAGAGGGGGCAAAGCATAGTGAGTCCAACGGGTCCACTCCGTGTGTGCAGGGACAAGGGAGGGGGGATTCCCTTATCGTAACTAGGGCTCTGACACATCCAGAAGCTAGGTGTCATGCTTCATCATATGAGCCTGCCCCTCGTCAGGTCGGTGCTGCAATACCTGAAGGGCACCCAAACCGGGGCTCTTTGTCGGGGATCTTTTGTTCCTGCCCGTGGGTGCAGTGGGTGTTAGTCCTAAAACAATTTTATTGGGAGTGGTAAACTGCCTAGTTAAAAGAGTGAGAGGGGCACAAGACTAGCAATGATGTATCTAGTAGTGTATGTCCAGCTCTCAAGTGATCAACATGTTTCGTGCCATTATTGTCGTATGGATCAGGGCACTTCCTCAAGATTGAATAAAACACTATCTACAATAAAGAGGTAAGTAAAATTATACGTACCCAGAACCCAGGTAGTTGACCTGGTCTGTATGTGAGATATACTCGCTACAGTGAGTCGGCGGTATGAAAAAGGACACTAGTTGGGTCCGGCGAGTTAACGCTTCTTGCCTTAAATCCTACCCTGCCACCGACACCGGCAGGAACAAAAGATCCCCGACAAGGAGCCAACGGTTTGGGTGCCCGTCAGGTATTGCAGCGCCGACCTGACGAGGGGCAGGCTCATATGATGAAGCATGACACCTAGCTTGCTGGGTGTGTCAGAGCCCTAGTTATGATAAGGGAATCCACCCTCCCTTGTCCCTGCAAACACGGAGTGGTCCCGTTGGACTCACTATGCTTTGCCCCCTCTTGGTCCTCTACCAACCACACACAGAGGAACTTCGTACTCTCTTTGCTTACTAGTCATTTTGGGGCTTGTACGTGGACGTCGTTAAACACGCCCCACAGTCCCTGCTTTTGTTGAATAAATTTTTAAAGCGATATCCCTCAACAACAAAGGTAGCTGCTTATTCAGTATACCCAAGGTCATGCCGCCCACTGCTCCGAGCATAGGTGCCCGTGTTTCTAAAACTAAAATGCTGTAAAATATGTGTGTGACATGCAGCCTAACATACAGTCAGTTGCACACTGAACTATCTATGTATTGTGCTTAGTGCAGCAATACAGATATAAATACATAAGGAAGTCAGCTACACATACTGAAAATCGTTCCCTTATAAGTTATATGCATCATGTGTTTGGGGTACGCAAGATTCCGAGCTAACAGTGTACTATTAATGCATATTTTGTTTAACATAACAGTCCCTTCCATACCTGGTCAGGGGTAGTAAAGGCTATATATATACACACACTTACAATTAAAAGCACACACTCACTTTACAGCTCAGTTGTAAACTCTTTTTACTGATGCTCAAAAGCAATAAATATTTGCCACAAACCTTGCAGTGATTTGATCAATAAATGCCAATTTCCCAATACCCAGCTCCCAACCAACCTTTACAATTGCAGATTAACTCGTTGTAGTACATTTCAATTTCTTTCAGTGTTCCCATCCAACAGCACTCAACCTCTACACAGCACATTCAAAGCCCGGCAGCGAGAACATTACTTAAGTTGCAAACGTGTACAAGTGTTTGGAGTTGCAGCTCGCCTCTGTTCTGCAGTAAAACCGGTTAGCTGAGCTCGAATCTGGATTTATTCTCAGGGTCTGAAGATGTCATGGAGGTGATTTATCTCAGCCTTTCTTCATTTTGTGTTCCACACATTCCGCTCAGTATAGTGTCAGAAAAATGGGTTCATTTCAGATCCTTGTGTGCAAGCAGCTGTTAAGAGCGCACTCGTTCGTGCTCGGAGTTCACTAGCCTATGCTGAACAATCTGCATCTGTCCACGCCAGAGGTGCGTGAGTGTTTTCGGCATTACCCCCTGGCTGATAACTGAATCCATGTGAGTCTGTCATGACGAGGAAAAGTGGATGGCAGTCAGACATGTTTGAACTGGAAACAAACCAACAGTCTCTGTGCCCTTTCATGATTCAGAACTCTTGTTCCGCACACCCTTTGTTCCATTGTCCTTACCCTTCTGCCCTCTTTTGTACTGTTTCCTCCCTGTGCTTTTCTCTGCGCTATTCGCTTCTCTTCGCCCTTTATGCTTCAGTTCTCTGTGCCCCTCTACACCCTTGGATTCTCCTGGCCTCTGTAACCTTCTATTCTCAGCGTCCTTGTACCTCTTCCTGCACCATGGGATGCTCTGGGTCTCTGGGCCGTTCAGTTCTCCTAGCCCTGGGCCCTTCGCCTTCCTTCTTGGGACCCTTTGGGCCTCTCTCCCTGGGGCCTCCATTCCAGTCTCCCTCCTGCACTCTCTGTTTCTCTGTGCCCACGGCCCATTCGTCTCACTCTCTCTTTCCTTGCATCCTCTGGTACGCTAGGCCCCTCCACCCTTGCCCTTGGGTTCTCTCACCCCCTCCCTCTGCATCTTGCAGTTCTCTTACTTGAGCCTTCGGATCTTCAGTCCCTCTCTTTCTCTGTCGCCCCACTCCCTTTAGTACAGTGGGCCTATGCAGCTTTCACCTTTCCCCCTCTACAACTTTTGGTTCCATTTGCTCTCTTTGAAGTTTTCTAAACCCCTCTACCCTTCAGTTCCCCGACCCGTGCACCCTTCGGTTCTCTGGGCCCCTCCACCCATCGGTTCTACTCACCACTGGGCCCTTCAGTTCTCTTGGCCCCTGCACTCTTTGGTTCTCGGGGCCCTTGCGACTTTCGGTTCTCTCTCTCTCCCAGCACCATGAGCTTCTTTGGGCCTCTGGACCTTTCAGTTCTCTTGTTGTCCTGCACCGATCGGTCCTGGGACCTGTTATGGCTGTCTGTCTATCTGTGCTCCCCTCGGCCCTGTCTCCCTTCTTGCACCCTATGGTTGTGTGGCCCTCCTGTACCCTACAGTTCACTATTTCCCTCCTATCAGCGGTGTCACTAGCGTTGGTGTCACCCAGTGCGGGTAACTCGTGGTGTCACCCCCTCACGACTTATCCCGAATCCATGAATCTATGATGGACCTCCTTCGAGTCCGCCAGTGCCAATGATTGCACTTCGCGGAGGTGAAAACGCCCATTGTTGAGCTGTGTTTTATCAGTGGCAGTTTTTAGATTCGTGCACAGCTGTCAGGCTCAATTCCTGTTAAATGCCCCCCTACTCCCTACGGAGACTCTGGTTCCTTAATTGGCACAGGGGGTTCAGTGGAAGAAGCTGCCATTCAGAGTCTGCGGCACGATTTACGATCACTGTCTTCACCGCCTTGAAATCGGCTTTTTCCCATAAAAAACATTCAGTTATAAAATGCATGTTTCTGAATATTTCTTTCCCGTGAGGTCAGCAGCACTAATGTGTATTCTGTTAGGAGAAAGTTGTAATCAGTTTTCCCAGCGTACCTTCTTCTTACAACAGAGATGCGGCTCCCAAGGACACTGGGTGCCCTAATGTAAGAACTGAAATTACCACACCCACCTCCTGTTTTGTTGGAAAATAAATAAATAAGGGTGAACTATCACACACTGAGCATCGGTGTCAATGCTCCTGCTGCACCAGTGCAGCAGGTGACAGAACTCGTGGGAGGGGACACTAAAATAAAGAATAAACATTAACAAAGGCAATACATAGATGTAAATGCTTATTTTGAATGAAATAGCACTCGTGAGTTGTCACCTGTGTTCTTTGTGATGTTTGTGTGTTGAGAGTGCCTAAGTAATGAAGGTGTTTCTACTTCACTCAGCAGCGAGATTAGGTGTGGTATATTGCACCTGTTAACTACTCGTTACGTATAGGCGGCAGCAGTTGGCAGAGTAAGAGTAAATATATCCCCCATGGATAATAAGTAGGGCCTATTGCTCTCCAAGGTGTGATACTTTACTGTACTGTTGCATGTGATATTACACTACACACTTCAATTAAACAGGCACTAGTGAGCAATGTAATGTCACATGAATTATCCCACACGAATAAAGAGGCTGGTTGTCTGAGCAGGATTGACATAAGCCTCTCACATGAGCTAGCATTCTGCCAATGGCGCAGCCGGTGCGGTGGCACCATGGCCATTGGCCTGTGGCGCCCACTGCATCCTGAATAATGAAGGATATTCCCACCTATCTGCAGTGGTCTGGGGGCTCATTAGCATTCACACAATAGGGCCAAAGGCACCCTGCTATGCCACTTAACTATCAGGTGGTATGTAAATCCCCTGTAGCACCAGCTGTGTACACATGTATTCCTAGGGCGTTACAGCGTCTTACTAATTCAGTAATTGTTGTTGCACTTTCAGTTATCAGGATTTTGAGAGTCGACTTTAGGGCATATTCCGTGTCCCGTTGTATTCCCAATTCCTGTGCAAAAGGGGTTTCCTCCAGAAGCGGGAGTCGGACTACACGTTTTGTGGAGTTCCCAAACTCTTGATTTGTTTTACTTTTCACCACGCACATTTTGCAAGAATTTTCTTAAAAGTTTGCATTAGGAAAATTGGTTAGAAAAATAGAATGTGTGTGATAAACTTGTCGAAGTCCACTATACGCACACTTAACACAACTTTTATATCTTGTAACAACATCTAAATACAATCCCAAGAATGAGAAGGAAGGAATGGGTGGGGAAGTTGCTGTGCTGAATTGAAGTGTTTAAACTTTTAATTCGGGCATTTTTTGTGTCTATTCCTAGCGCGCCTTCTCTTCCTCTTCTAGCCCTGGGCCTGTATATCACACAGACAGCTCATGCCCGAATCCCGCCGCAGAGCCGTACCTGAGCCTCACAGCGCCGGAGCCGCCACTGTGCGTGCAGCATCGGCCCGGCCCTGAGAGCCACAGCAGGTGCTTCACCTTCAGACTCGGATGTGAGCCGCGCAGTCAGCATCGGATGCGGGCTGCGCAGAGCTACCTACACTTGACTTGAGCTCCGTAGCACTAGACTTGGACCATGGCGGTGACCGGTGACATCATTCTTTTTCTGCCTCCCTGTTTTTAGTTAATAATAAATAAATGGGGTCTCTCTTTTTCTCTCCTTACATCCTTCAGTTCTCTGGGCCTCAGAGTCCTTCCGTTCCAGGGGTCCCGTCGCGGCTGGCAAGAGGGGGTGGGGGGGTTGGGGGGTGGGGCGGCGCAAGGGGGGAGCGACACAGTAATGTCAATAAAATTAAAAATAAACTTAACTTAATACCTTCCTCCCACCGCGTCCTTTGGATCACGTGCCACCGCTCCTGCTGCTCCTGGCTGGGCCTGCCTTAACCTAGGCAGCCTCCCTCCCCCTCTCCTAAGCCACACTCCTTGGATGTGGGGGCGTGGGGCCCCTCAATAAATTCATCCCCTGTCTGATCTGGGCGGCACGAGGTGGGCCCCAGTCCTGGGTTAGCAGTGGCATCTGTAACGCCAGAGCCCGGGCGTGCGCATGGGCACCAACTATTTCAATAATTAAGAGGCCTGCTGGCAGTGCGTGCGCACAGCACCATTTCATTAAAGAAGAGGCCATGGCAAGCGCGCAACGAAGACGCTTGGTTGCTAGCTTTGCTGAGTGAGGGGGCCCCGCGGGCCCCTGAAGCCCAGGGCCCCCCGCACTGCAGGGGCTGTGTGGGCCTGTGTAACACCCCTGGGAGAAAGGTGTCAGAACACCGGGACATACGTCCAAAAACTGGGCCTGTACGGTCAAATACAGGAGCGCCTATTGCGTTGATTTCCGATTTTATTGATTTAAAGAATTGCTTTGTCCTTCACGTATAATTTCTTTTCCCCTTTCTAACTGACATTGCCTGCCCCAGATGAGCACGTCAGTCATCTACCAACCCAGGGTTAGTCCTTTAGTCTCCTGGAAGCACCCCCGTATTTAAGCGGTTCAGTGTCACAGCCCTTACATGCCAGATACTGGTCTTCAGGGCGCTATTCTTGCTGTCATGGCCATTGATTGCACATACTCTTTCGGGCATGCATTTAGTCTGAAAACAGCACCGGGAGCCAGGGATTGCGTGTTTCCGCAAGTGCCTGGGACCAGCCTTGCGTCTGCACGAACGACGACTTCTTCTATTGTACAGCGCTCTGACACCTTCGGGTAAAGTCTGCGCTGCATAAAAATGCATTAAATAAAAATTAAATAAAATAAACCTGAACCTGCGTGTCTGTAACATACACTAGTAAACTAAGTGCCACCACCCCCACCTACCAAGTGGGGGTGTGCACTCTGCACTGCACACAAAGGCCCACAGAGGCTTAAACTCAGGACTTTAAGTGGGCCGGGTCTCAAGGGGTCTGAGCACCGGCAGCTTTTTTCAGGGGACCTCGAAACGGGTCTCTATCGGGCTCTGTTTTGAGCCCTGGTACAGGCGGTCCGTTTTTTCCGGACTGCAGTGACAGCAGTTTGCTGTCACTGCAGTCTGGAAAAAAGTGCAGGGTGCAAAACAGCCTGATAAAGACCCTTTTGGAGACAGTAAGCACATGGTTGTGCACTTCCCACACTGCTCACTTCTCACTACTCACTAGTGGAGAAGTGACGGCATGACATCATGTCAGGTGAGCGTTGTGGGGGAAGGGAAATCCTTTAACCACTTCGATGCTGATGACGAGCTGAGCTCGTCATGTAACGCGGTTTTTAGAAAACAGCCGCACAGCGCAAAAATAACCGCAGCAGCGATGCGGTTAAAGAGTCATTTTCTTTCTGGATTTCCCTTATCTTTCTGAAACGCAAGAGCAGCAACATTGTGGTAGGGTCAACAATGCTTTAATTGGAAACTTTTTCAATATTATATGTAACAAGCCATAGTTACAGCTTATTTATCCTATGCAACTAATAACCATTGACAAAGCCAATAGTCCTGACTTATTGTAGGTATGATGTTACTTGTTGTATCACATATCTGGATGCAATGACAGGAACCGCAAAATACAAGTCGGGTATCACATTATGCTAAGCACAGATTTTTAGAGTAAGTGTTTTAAAGCCACGCCCCTAAGTACACTGGCCACGCCCCTTTGAGAGACCCCCCAGTTTTTTCATTCTACTTAAAGCCCTGCTTAAACTGTCTGCTGCCGGAGTGCCAGTGCCACAAACGAAACCAAAAGCCCAGTAGCCAACCAAAAACAACGTACGCCACCAGGGCAAGGCCTCGCCACCTCGGGCTCTATGGATCGAATCAAAGTCACCCCCTACCGGCAGTGGCCCATCCCCCAGGTGTCGCGCAGTCAGTAGAGTACTACTAAAGTTAAGTGTAACACACAAGTACATTAATTAACGCAGGCTGCAGAGACAAAATTAAAAACACAACAGCCCCTATAAATATAATTAGGAGGTTGTTGTGGGTGGTGGCGGGATCGCTTTCACTTACCCGCGTGTTGTAGTTACCGTGACCTGCCCTGACCTCGATGTTCACTTCTCAAGGCTCCTCGTCAGGCTCCTCGTCTCGACTCAATACCAGGAGGACTGCAGTCAGGGCTCGAGTCGGGGTACCACGCGGGTGGACGGCGTCCCACCACTTATTTTACTGTGTTTTTACCGGGTGGACGCCGTCCCCCCTGCCCAAAAGATGGAACGGGTGCCTGAGTCTGCACCTGCTCGCGAATGAGAGCCTTCTAAATGCACCCAAGCCTCAGACTAATCTCCCCTTCCACCTCACGCCATCCCCTTGCCAGCATTTCTCAGAGCACAGCCGAGGCGCCAAGGCTTCAAGGAGCTGCGCCGTCAACACGCCGAGCATGTCACTTCCAGGGACACCAACAGATGCCCGTAGTGCCGTCTGTAATAACCGTGTAATCTGAGGAATGGGTCCTGTGTATAGTGTGTTCTTGTGTTTTGAGTGACTGCCACTTACTGCAGTATTATACTTCTACACGTATCTTGTGTGTATTCACGCATTTCAGACGGAGACAGTAAATTTCGTGGCGTCACTTCCTGTTGTGACGTCACTTCCGGTGACACCACCTAACTTGGAGCGTCCCCCCACTTCTTTTTTTAGGACTTGTTCCCTGACTGCAGTACACAGCATGGCAATAGCAATGATAGCACGCACAAGCCAGCCACGACGAAGCAAGCCAAAAGTAAAACTGGGAAATACTGGAATTTGGTGGTCTTTGGACTCCTCCCCCAGACCCCAGCAAACCAATCACATGCAAAACAACAAACTGTTGCTAGGTCTGGTGGAAGAGGCAATGGCCACTGCCACACCCCCACAAAATCAAAGCCGCCCGGACTGTCCCGCCCTCAGCCATTGAAACTAATGGAGGGCCTCCAACTCCTCCCTGGGCCAAAGGGATAACACCCAAATATAAATGCTATTCTGGCAGTGAGACACAGGCTGCACGCTCCAGTGTGTCGTCACTGCCCTGCTTTATGGCTCCAGGTCGAAGAAATCTTCGCCCAGCCAAAAGCATGTGCAGAACAAAGGCCATCCTCCACCACCCCCTTAAAAAAACAACATTTGAACATGTTTGTTTACCGAGCACAAGCAGCCAGCAAAATGCATTGCTAACTGCTCAGTGTTCCATCATGCATTTTGTTAGTCCCCCACAGTCCCCCACAGGGTGGGAGGGCGACGCCCATCTTGCCCGTGTACACCAGCCGCCCCTGGGTTTGACATGGTAGGGTTGTAACTTACGCCATTAAGGCAAGTTATATGCAGTTACTTTGCATGGATTTCTGTTGCTGGATCTAAGATCCAATAAGGCTGTGTGTTTCTTGGCTTTGCAGGGTTTGAGACACATCGATGGCCGATCCAAGTCAAGTTAAGTCAAGTTAAAATTTGTATAGCGCTCTCCTGACCCAGAGGGTCTCAAGGCGCTTGAGGAGGGGGTGTTCG
>NW_028255566.1:0-1000 GCF_964263255.1 Lissotriton vulgaris
ACAAAAGGGGGTGGTAATGGACGGAGCATCTGAACCAATCAAACACTAACACCCAGTCAAAAGATCTGGGTTTAATCCATCGCCGTTCTTTAGCCCACTCTGCCACCCCAGTTCAGACATGGCTATATGCAAATCAGTATGACCCTGTGCCTCATGGGAACAGTCCAGCCTGAACTACCAAGCCATGCCTTCCCTGGACCGGAAACAAGCTTCCGAGGACCGGTTTCTGGCATTCCAGCTGTCTTTAGCCCGGCTTGCTTGAATCCAGTGGCAAAGTGAGCAAGGGACTCACGTCTGAGCATACCCTGACACACTTATGGTGGCCACAAGCGGTACAAAAGGGGGTGGTAATGAACGGAGCATCTGAACCAATCAAACACTCACACCCAGTCAAAAGATCTGCTTTTAATCCATCACCGTTCTTTAGCCCACTCTGCCACCCCAGTTCAGACATAGCTATATGCAAATCAGTCTGACCCTGTGCCTCATGGGAACAGTCCAGCACGAACTACCAAGCCATGCCTTCCCTGGACCGGAAACAAGCTTCTGAGGGCCGGTTTCTGGCATTCCAGCCGTCTTCAGCCCGGCTTGCTTGAATCCAGTGGCAAAGTGAGCAAGAGACTCACATCGACCCCAAGACCACACTCAGAGGCACCCTCCTCTACAGACCACCAGGACCCCGCGCAAAATTCAGTGAAGACATCACGGACTTCATCACTCCTCACGCGCTCCCCTCCAAAGACTACATCCTTCTGGGAGACCTCAACTTTCACCTTGAAAAGATCAACGACCGCAACACCACCACCCTCTTGGACAATCTCGCCAACCTCGGACTCAAACAACTGGTCACTTCCCCCACCCACATCGCAGGTCACACACTCAACCCCATCTTCACCTCCAGCAATCATGTCTCCTTCAGCCACACTACGGATCTCCTCTGGACTGACCACAGTTGCATTCACTTCACCTACAACAAACCAAAACCCACCAACCACCTCCA
>NW_028255567.1:0-1000 GCF_964263255.1 Lissotriton vulgaris
CACGTTAAGCGACTTGCTTGTATCAAGAACCTCAAATAACCTTAACTTTGTAATCAATCTGTTTTGTCTTACTAATATTGCACATTTTACACTACATGGGGTGTACCAGTGAAGCTTTTTTATGTGTTTACTAAACAGTAATACGCTTGCCTTCAACATGGTCGCTGCTTTGCGGGAATTTAGTCTGCGCATGCGTCGGTCATACCCATGTGATGTGACGCACTCGCAGTTCTGGTGGGAAATTGTTGCTCATGAGCAATGCAATTAAGATGGCCGCTTTGTTTTCTCATATGCTCCGAGCTTGCATCGCCGCTTTTGCAAAGCTATTTGTTCTGCACTTACCCTAATGCTATAGTTATTATAAAGTAAGGGGTGTAGTATAGCCAATCATGGTATACAGTATATTAATTTTTTCAGTGTTTCTAAATTGTTTTCGCTTCCTTTTCATGTATCGTATTCTTTGGGCCTGGGAGGCGCTTGCTACTCCATCTTGAAGAGCCCGTATGGTACTTGTCATGTGATGAGGGAAAAGAACCTTGCAGCAGTGGAACCCAGCCAGCTGGCAGCCAAAGCCAAGATGCTCCTGGAATCGACCTGTTACCCAGCAAGACGAAGCTGACTTGTACCAAATTTTGATACAATTGTATTAACTTATGTATACACTATTGTTCACTGTAAATCATATGTCATGGGAAGCTAGAATTTAAGGGGTGGGTACGAAAATTGAATATTAAGCCTGAGAAAGTCTAAAATGAAGGTGGTGTGATGACTTAACCTCCTCCTTTGTCCAATCAGAACTTGGGGATCCTTTCACTTGCAACATTTGGGGAGTGGTACACTGACCCGAAAAACAGTATAACTAGCCTAGGTTTAGCTAGAGAAATTATCTAACTTGTCCGAATAGCTGACCTGTCACTGACCCAACGCACTCTATAGATGACTGATACAGAGAGCTGCGGAGCACTCTGTCCGTATTTTCCACAGACCCAGTTGGTGTTTT
>NW_028255568.1:0-1000 GCF_964263255.1 Lissotriton vulgaris
ACTCGAGGTTTTAGGCATGAGGTAGACAGCACGACTGCCAGACTCACAGTGCAGATTCAGAGTGCAGATTCAGAGTGCCGTTTCAGAGTGCAGTTTCAGAGTGCAGATTCAGAGTGCAGTTTCAGAGTGCAGTTTCAGAGTGCAGATTCAGAGTGCAGTTTCAGAGTGCAGTTTCAGAGTGCAGATTCAGAGTGCAGATTCAGAGTGCAGATTGTTAGTGCAGAGTGCATATTTAGAGTGCAGATGTAGAGTGCAGTTAAAATGTTGCTAGGCTAGGGCTTTAAAGATGCCCCAAACGTGGAAAAGACTGCTGTTTTTCTTTGGTTTTGTCCAATCTTGTCCAGACTGTCACGCCTAGTATGTTTTCAACTATCTTTTCTCCTAAAACATTAATATGCAGGATTGCTGAAGGGTCTCCCCTGTCAGTCCTCGTGGTAGTTTTTTGTGAAGCCCCTGCAAGAAATGGCCATAAACCAATTGGCTGTTTCAGTTGTCTAGAAACACCACAGATTCTGCTTGACCTGGGCGTGCTCCATGACTTGCAAGTGGAAATTCACAGACAACTACATCAAAAACAAGCATTTGCAATGCAAAAGGTCTCGCATTTGCGAGAGTTAAACCTATTGGCATTGTGAATGACAATGCCTTTTATTTATGTTTTAAAAACCAAAACATAAATAAAAGACATTGCCATTTACAATGCCAATAGCTCAAACTCTAACAACTGCGATACCTATTGCATTTTAAATGCTTGTTAAATTAAATGTTTTAAGTGTTACCGGTTATTACAATCACGATGGCTTCAGGAGTGCATACTTTTGTCATAAGTAAGGCTGTTAGCGCTCTAGTTGTTCTTTAGAACACTCTGGGAAGCTGCAGTGGGACACAAGGGAATTAACGGAAAGTCTCTACCCTTGTTGGATGTACATGTTTTACTGAGAATGTCAGTCTTCATTCTCACATGACTAGGAAAGATAATGTGAATTTACAGAACATATGC